>NC_089855.1:4762500-5017500 GCF_036373705.1 Amia ocellicauda
TTCAATCTACAGCAAGCGCCAGTGACTTGTCGAAAACTCACTTTTCGTCTGGAAGCACAAATTAGCACCAGTGTACACTTTTGTCAAGGAAAATGACAGTGCAAAGGAATTCATTTCTACAGAACTTATGTAAGTGACATCTCTTGCACTTTGCACTATTCAAAATAAAGACCAATGTATATTTCTAATAGTTTCTAATCTGAAAATGTTTTGCAGGTCTCCTGTCCTGCTGTGTCTGTGCTCAGTGTCTGTCAGTGAGAAGTGCGAGTCCAGGAGACAATGTGACCGTCCACTGTGGCCTCACTGTGCCTCGTATTCACTGGTTCAGACAGCGCCCAGGTCAGCTGCCTCTGTTCATACTGCACTCCCTGTCAGCCACACATACTGACGCTAAGTACTTAAATGGCTCTGGAGATCATTATTCACTGGAAGCTCATAACAGACTGCTCATCTGGAACGTTACAGCAGAGGATTCTGGGACGTATTACTGTGCTAAGAGGGAGAATCACACACTGGTATTCCACACTGGGACTGTGTTGAGTGTCACAGGTATGTTACAGAGTCTGCTTAATGTTATTAACATACATTCATAATTAAATTAAGAAAATACATATTCTACATATTCCATTCAAAGACTGAAAGATTTCAGTTCCACAGATATATTACACATTATGCAAAAGTAAACATTTTGTCAAATTTAATTTCATTATATTTAAATACTATATTTTGTTAAATATTTTTATATATAATTTTCAATAAATATGATTAATTGATAGTACAAGAAGAAATGTACACTGTTAATCAACAATGTATCAAATCATGTTGAACAATACAACCTTGAAATGCAATTCATTCATTTATTGAAAGTTTCATATCACCTTAGGTCAATTACTTCCAGTAAACACATTAATTGATATATTAATTTTTTTTTTAATTAATGTATTCTAAGTTTACTATTTGTAATACAAACATTCTCCTTTTTGTAGATCCAGATGGTAGCACAACTACAGGTATGATATTAATCATTTTCACGTCAGTGACTTCCATTAAGCAAATAGATTAATTTAATAAATAAAATAAAGTACTCATCACAATGATATTTTGGACAGATTTTGAAAACAATTTAGAGAAACATTTGTTAATTGACTTTTATCATGTTATTTTTCTATGTGTCTGTACAGGTTGTATACAAAGCATTTTTAGTAGATAGCATTACGGTACAAAACCTATACAACGTATTACAGTCCAGTGTAACAGCAATGACTTTCTGTCAGAGTCTCATATGTAGGGTGCTGTTACAGTGCTTCCTTTAGAAGAGAAGAAATAACCTCACTTCAATATTCATTAACGCTTTGTATCAATTTGTTCATATAGGTGGAAGTGAAATGAATGTAACTGACAATACTATAGAAAATAAATCCACATAATTACACAGTAAGCTCTGGTCTCCAAAACCCAATTATTATTATTATTATTATTATTATTATTATTATTATTGTTAATGTCATTGAAAATCATCTGATTTGTAATATGTTGCTAGAAACAATTGGAGTAATTTCAAAGTACTTCACTTTGAATCGTTATGTGTGTGCATATTTAGAAGTCTTTATGTCTGAGGGACACATTTGGCTACAGATTGCTGTGACTGAGCAGCAGGTTGCTGTAATGTGATTTCTCACTGGACACTTTGTATCACGGCAGTGCCCCCCCCAGACTCGGCTACCAAGAGTCAGAATCAACCAGAAACATGGAAAACGACTCTGATGACCGTCTCTCTCGTCTGCAACGTTATGTTTCTGATCGCAATCGCAGGTGAGTTAAAATTAACATACATTTTCATGGATAGCCAAGTTTCTTTTCTTTTCTTTATTTAGCTCGTCTTCGGGTGATTTCTGTATTGCAAATTGTACTGATATGTCCAGGAGTCAGGAGACTGAACAGTTTGGCAGAGCGAAGGAAAGTATAGGATTTGAGTTTTAGTGTGTTTGTTGCTGCTGCAGTCCTGGGAGTCCCCTTGAAAAGTCCCGAAAGCCTTTTGCTTACATTAGTTTGGTTGGTTCATGAGGTCTTTCTCTGGTGTTTAAAAACAAATAACTGGCATTTAAAAGGAAATATATGTCAGGAAAGTGTCCAAAATGTTACATTAAAGGGAACAGTGTGAAATATTGGGCCATTTCCTGACATACAAGATTGCTTTGATAAGAGAAGATATCATAAATAACTAACACATGAGGACAAGAAAATAATAATTTAACTAATTTAACTAATTTAACTGTACTACAGTGAATAAGAACAACCCTGATATATAAGAGGAATTATCTGCTAAGGAAATACATGCACTGGTTTATATTGTTACAGTATTGATTAAGGGGATTCCTTCACTTTTAATTTGCATGGCAGGTTATGTTTTAAATAATAAAATTAGAAGTCATATATTCAATAATGAGTTGTATGTGTGTATATACACTCACCTAAAGGATTATTAGGAACACCATACTAATACTGTGTTTGACCCCCTTTCGGCTTCAGAACTGCCTTAATTCTCCGTGGCATTTAAACGATGCCCAATTGGCACTAAGGGGACTAAAGTGTGCCAAGAAAACATCCCCCACACCATTACACCACCACCACCAGCCTGCACAGTGGTAACAAGGCATGATGGATCCATGTTCTCATTCTGTTTACGCCAAATTCTGACTCTACCATCTGAATGTCTCAACAGAAATCGAGACTCATCAGACCAGGCAACATTTTTCCAGTCTTCAACGGTCCAATTTTGGTGAGCTTGTGCAAATTGTAGCCTCTTTTTCCTATTTGTAGTGGAGATGAGTGGTACCCGGTGGGGTCTTCTGCTGTTGTAGCCCATCCGCCTCAAGGTTGTACGTGTTGTGGCTTCACAAATGCTTTGCTGCATACCTCGGTTGTAACGAGTGGTTATTTCAGTCAAAATTGCTCTTCTATCAGCTTGAATCAGTCGGCCCATTCTCCTCTGACCTCTAGCATCAACAAGGCATTTTCGCCCACAGGACTGCCGCATACTGGATGTTTTTCCTTTTTCACACCATTCTTTGTAAACCCTAGAAATGGTTGTGCGTGAAAATCCCAGTAACTGAGCAGATTGTGAAATACTCAGACCAGCCCGTCTGGCACCAACAACCATGCCACGCTCAAAATTGCTTAAATCACCTTTCTTTCCCATTCAGACATTCAGTTTGGAGTTCAGGAGATTGTCTTGACCAGGACCACACCCCTAAATGCATTGAAGCAACTGCCATGTGATTGGTTGGTTAGATAATTGCATTAATGAGAAATTGAACAGGTGTTCCTAATAATCCTTTAGGTGAGTGTATATATAATCTACACTCACCTAAAGGATTATTAGGAACACCATACTAATACTGTGTTTGACCCCCTTTCGCCTTCAGAACTGCCTTAATTCTATGTGGCATTGATTCAACAAGGTGCTGAAAGCATTCTTTAGAAATGTTGGCCCATATTGATAGGATAGCATCTTGCAGTTGATGGAGATTTGTGGGATGCACATCCAGGGCATGAAGCTCCCGTTCCACCACATCCCAAAGATGCTCTATTGGGTTGAGATCTGGTGACTGTGGGGGCCAGTTTAGTACAGTGAATGCATTGTCATGTTCAAGAAACCAATTTGAAATGATTTGACCTTTGTGACATGGTGCATTATCCTGCTGGAAGTAGCCATCAGAGGATGGGTACATGGTGGTCATAAAGGGATGTACATGGTCAGAAACAATGCTCAGGTAGGCCGTGGCATTTAAACGATGCCCAATTGGCACTAAGGGGCCTAAAGTGTGCCAAGAAAACATCCCCCACAGCATTACACCACCACCACCAGCCTGCACAGTGGTAACAAGGCATGATGGATCCATGTTCTCATTCTGTTTACGCCAAATTCTGACTCTACCATCTGAATGTCTCAACAGAAATCGAGACTCATCAGACCAGGCAACATTTTTCCAGTCTTCAACTGTCCAATTTTGGTGAGCTTGTGCAAATTGTAGCCTCTTTTTCCTATTTGTAGTGGAGCTGAGTGGTACCCGGTGGGGTCTTCTGCTGTTGTAGCCCATCCGCCTCAAGGTTGTACGTGTTGTGGCTTCACAAATGCTTTGCTGCATACCTCGGTTGTAACGAGTGGTTATTTCAGTCAAAGTTGCTCTTCTATCAGCTTGAATCAGTCGGCCCATTCTCCTCTGACCTCTAGCATCAACAAGGCATTTTCGCCCACAGGACTGCCGCATACTGGATGTTTTTCCCTTTTCACACCATTCTTTGTAAACCCTAGAAATGGTTGTGCGTGAAAATCCCAGTAACTGAGCAGATTGTGAAATACTCAGACCGGCCCGTCTGGCACCAACAACCATGCCACGCTCAAAATTGCTTAAATCACCTTTCTTTCCCATTCAGACATTCAGTTTGGAGTTCAGGAGATTGTCTTGACCAGGACCACACCCCTAAATGCATTGAAGCAACTGCCATGTGATTGGTTGGTTAGATAATTGCATTAATGAGAAATTGAACAGGTGTTCCTAATAATCCTTTAGGTGAGTGTATATATATATTGTAAGATTAAGAGATTTAAGATCTTTCATTATTCTTTGAAACCATGTATCGAGTTACAAATTGGGACTTTCTTTCTGTCAGAACAATTAATTCTGTTAAAACACAAGCAGTGATATTTTAAATTGGACGAGAGGAAGTTGATCAGAAGTTATTTCTATTGTTGGTTTTATTTACTTTAATCAATGTTTATATTTTAAAGATGGTGAAAGTGCATACATCAATCCATCAATCCAGTTTTATTTGTATAGCGCCCTTCACAGTGTAGCCACAGAGTGTTTTAAAGACTGGTAAACATACATCAAATGTACAGCAAAATAAAAACACATAAATAATACAATAGTATTAATACAAAATAATACAAATAATACAAAGGTACAATAAAAATAGACCTTTAATCAGTTCGCACAATCTAAAATAAAGTAAATGAACATTTAAATAAACCGTTTAGGCATAAACCATGACATGCTGTAAAATCTCTTTGAAAGGACTTTATTACATGACACAGAGAAGGCTTTGCAAATTATTTGCAGGCAGCTTCATAATTTGCCATGTTTTAAATTGTATTTAAAACGTCAATGTGAGCTTCCTGGACTGATTAGTCATCTAAAAACCCCTTCTGTGGTCAAGAGCATCTGTCAGCACACGCCTCACACGGCAGTCACACACAAGCCTGGCTTCACCTGTGAAACACGCTGCGGCTCACTCTGTGGTCTGTCTGGCTGCTGGATGTTTGTTCTTCATGAGCTATTAATGTCTCCTCAGCTCTGTGCAGTAGAGCTGTCTGAGGGGTTTAAAAGCTGTTATATGCACTGTTTAATTGTTCAAACAGGGTGCAGATTACGACCCCGACAGCGGCCCCAGACTGACGAAGGAGACCAGAGAGACTCAAAGGTAAATGTATTCTCATTGGTCATATTTGGAGTTGATATTAAAGACAAATGTGGTCCCTGAGTTTCCTGTATCGGACAGAATCAAATTAAACTGAACATTTACTATAGTGCAATATTTAAACGTGTTGTTTCAATTCCTCCCTCTTGCAATTCATATTCAAAGCCAATTGCACATGGCTTTTAGTGCTTGACTTGCTGTGGATGTATTGACCCCTAACATGGACACATGGCTGGACAGTTCACCCCTCCTGTTGACAGTCAATTACTGTGATCCCTTCACTTAGGAGTGGACACACTTTCCCATCTGTTACACTTGTACTCTGTGTGCGTCTCCCAGTCCTGACCTGAGCTCCTGTTTCTGTGCAGGGAGGCAGTGAGGCTGTGGGGGCTGAAGGGCACTATCAGGTAAGCGCTGGGGGGTCAGTCCGGCCTGCCTCGGCTCGGGCCTCGGCTCCTCTCAGTATGCTGGGCTGTTTCCAAAGTGCTTTGAGGCTCTGCTCGCTGTGAAAAGGCTTCTCTGCCACTGAGGAGCCCTGAGGCCGGAGCGCTGACCCCTGACTCTGTGTTTCAGGAGCTCTCCCACAGGGACACCGCCGTGTACGAGGTCTGTGAGACTGGGCGTCCGCACAGGAGACATTAGGACAGCACTGGGCCACTGGAGCCCCACCGCCAGGAAGCTGTGGGACGAACAGCAGCCTCCCACTCTCCAGCCGCATGACAGTACACTGAAGTACATGGAGACTCCCTGAATCACAGGGAACAGAATACGGTCCCTATAAAGATACTGTAAACTGTAACACAACATTCAGATTGACTCCACTGACTCCAGAGGCTGTGTCCTCCGCTCTGATGCCGCTGTGTCCCTTGTCTCCCCATACATCCCCTCCAGACTAACTCTGCCTCCTCTGCAGTCCCCTTCCTCCAGAGCTGCTCCTTCTCATCACTGGCCCGTAAATGGTGGAACAACCTTCGCACCGAAGTCAAAACAGCAGAGTCCTTCACCTCATTCCGACACTTACTCAAGACACATCTTTTCAGACAATACTTGTAATATTAGTCCTTTTATTCCCTGGAAGATAGCACTTCACAGCATTTTATAATGCTTCTTGCGTTATTGATTGTCTTCCTCCTTGCTCCCTTTCCCGTAGTACTTGACTGTGACTGAACATCTTGACAGCACTTAACTTTTACTTTCCAGGATGTATGACCTCACTTACTGTACTTACCTGTGTAAATTGGGAGTTGTAAAATGTATTATACTTTGAATTGCAAATATGTACATTTGTATTTGTAATATTTGATGCCTTGCACTGAACTGTATTCTTGCACTTTGTATTGCCCTTATGTTGTAAGTCGCCCTGGATAAGGGCGTCTGCCAAGAAATAGAAATAATAATAAAAAAATAATAATGAAGAACCACTGATTGACAGATCACAGTCAACCCCCTTTTTTTTTTTACAACACTCACATACATGCTAATACTCACACTTGTCAATGCTCATACACTCTGCCCCTGTCACTGTGAAAGAGTAGGAAGATGATATTTCACAAGGAGAAGCAATGGCAGCTCCTCTGCAGCAGTTTTGTTATGTGTGTAAAATAATTGTATTTCATTCAGTCCTGTTGCTTTATACGGTCCGTCTGAACATCACACTGACACTGTACACTAGAGCACACGCTGCCTGAGGAGAGGCCTGAGTCCAGTGATCCCCAGCTCTCAGCTCACTGGCTGAGCCTGTGTGTCCAGCTGCTGGTCTGAGACCCTGCCAACAAGCCTGAAAACGACAGGGCTGTCTCACACCCACAGGACTATACCTGTGAATCAGCAGCAGGACTGATAGAAGTCAAACTGGTTAACTTCTTTTTGACTATTTCAAGGGCTTCATACATATGACATCAATGCTGTGAATCGACTTGTCTATCACGTACTTGCAGCTGGCTGATGTCTAAGAGCTCGGGACGGTCCTGGGACACTGCTGTGGGGGGGGGGGGGGTTCAGTCTTGTCTCACACTCTGCTCTTCTAACTCTTCTGTTCTGAATTAAACCTCTTGCTCAGCTGATGGAACCAGTCGTGTTGTTGGACAAAAACCCATTGTGAGATTGTTTGACTAGAAGGTGTAGAAGGTGAAGAGTAACATCATGTTCATAGTAGGCTTGCATCTGTATAAGGAAGGGGAAGACTTAGCTAGTTCATTCAGGTCAGGCTGTGTAAGTCTGTATGGACTCCAGAAAGCTGTATTTAATGACTCTTGACTGAAATCCTTACTCTGGCTTCTTTACCTACCAGTCATATTTCTGTTACTTACAAACCAAACAAAGTGTCTTTGGTGGTCAGGAGGTTGTCCCACAGCCGAGCAATGACTTTGTGCCCTCTGCACACAAAGCATATCCCTGCCCTCACAGTGAGCTCTCTGTGGATCTGCAGTCAGGGTATGAAATAGTTTCCATTCATATGAAGTCAGTATTCTGGTTAATTTGAATGCCACCAAGTTCAATAAAGATGGGAAGCCAGACATGATTTGTTAAGATACTTAGTTTGTTTTGGTGTTTGACAAGTGTCTTCCATTTCTTGGTCTCAAGTTGCTGTTGAAATGACTCAATTTGTCAGGGAACCAACCAGAGAGAGCGCATGTATTGACTTGATATTTTCAAAAGACCAAGATAGAGTCAGGGGGACAGTAGTTAGAGAACCAATGGCAAATTGTGATCACAACATGGTTAGCTTTGAGGCATTCTTTCAAAACACAAGGACCAAGTCTAAAACAATGGTCTACAATTTTAGAGAAGCAAACCTTGAAGGTATGAGGCGTCACTTACAAGAGTTAGACTGGGGCTCAAAGGATACAGATTCAGTTGAAAATGGATGGTTACATTTTAAGAATATAAAGTAAAGTAAGAATGCTTTCAAAAATAGACATGTTAATAGATTATATTCATCAATTAATTAAATGCAAAGTGAGTGAACAGAAGAAAAATCTACATCAAATCTATATTTGGTGTGACCACCCTTTGCCTTCAAAACAGCATCAATTCTTCTAGATACACTTACACAAAGTCAGGGATTTTGTAGGCATATAGTCAGGTGTCTGATTAAACAATTATACCAGACAGGTGCTAATGATCATCAATTCAATATGTAGGTTGAAACACAATCATTAACTGAAACAGAAACAGCTGTGTAGGAGGAATCAAACTGGGTGAGGAACAGCCAGACTCAGCTAACAAGGTGAGGTTGTTGAAGACAGTTTACTGTCAAAAGTCACACACCATGGCAAGACTGAGCACAGCAACAAGACACAAGGTACTATACTGCACTATACTGCATAGCAAGGTCTCTCCCAGGCAGACATTTCAAGGCAGACAGGGGTTTCCAGATGTGCTGTCCGAGCTCTTTTGAAGAGGCACAAACAAATGGGCAACGTTGAGGACCGTAGATGCAGTGGTCAGCCAAGGAAACTTAATGCAGCAGATGAAAGACACATCATACTTACTTCCCTTCACAATCGGAAGATGTATATACTTAGATTTTCAGAAAGATTTTGATAAGGATTCACACCGAAGACTGATCCTCAAATTGGAAGCTGTAGGCATTCAGGGTAATGTAAGTAGATGGATTATGAACTGGTTGATGTCAAACCAGGGGAGCTTTTCCAGATCAGCAGGGACACACGCACCCGGGGACACAAATGGAAATTGGGCTTCAAGGCATTCAAGACAGAAAACAGGAGACACTTCTTCACACAGAGAGGCGTCACAATCTGAACAAACTCCCCAGCGATGTGGCTGAAACAGACTGGATAGGATCATTGGATCACTGAGTTATTAATGGACACCAAACAAGCACGATGGGTTGAATGGCCTCCTCTCGATTGTAAACGTTGTTCTTATGAATGTTAGTGCGCCTTTCAACCCGCCCCTGTCTCCCTGGTACCTGGGACTGTGTTTACGGCCCGGTAAATCATCATCATGATCATTATTACAATGATGCATAACTCATGAAGCAGGAAATTCCTTTCTGCTCGCAAGATGGCACCAATTTTAAATTCAAAAGGTGCTGGGAAAACACGTTGTGTGTGTGAAGTGCAGAGTAACAGTCATTTTCTGCAGCAAATCATCAGCGCTTGTGTTCAGCCCACAAGTAAATAAATAAGTTAACATGAGAAACAGTGGCAACCACAATAATACATAATAAACACAACCCTTTGTTTTAACAGTAATTAAATGTGTATGACAAACACAATTCTGGAAACCCTCTCCCTAAATTGCCTGACCTGATTAAGCTGCATTAATCACTCCGTGCAGACTGGAAATCCTAAATCTGCTCAGACTGGGAGCACATTCCCAGCACAAGCTGTCGATCGGTGATGTCACGTCTGCACAGCTGCACTTTTCTCGCCATGTAATTGGTTCGAAGGTGCAGTTGTGCGCAGATCTCCAGAATCCCAACGATCCCATTGGCGGAGCGGCGCAGATCAGCGCAGATGCTTTGTGTGCGTTTCGCAGACTAAACCCCAGTGAGAGCAGCGCGCACACCGGGCGTGTGGAAGAGCCGCCGAGGCGCCTGCGCTCCCACGGCTGACACGCCGCCGCACACGGTGCTGCACGCAGGCGCGGCGGCAGTGACGCGCGTCGGGCTCAGGCTGACGTCAGCGGCTGTGCGGGCCGGTGGCGCCGCGCTGTGGCGCAGGGTGGAGAGCCGGGACGCGCTCAGTGCGCGGAAATGAGCCGCCGCTGCGGACCGACGCGCCGCTCGCGTTTATTATTTATTTAATTTTTAAGTTGCTCGCTTTCTGTGTGTGTGTTTAAACGCCCTCGTCCCGGCGGGGGTGGTGGTTCAGGCTGGGGGTCGTAAAGATCCGGAGCCGTGCTGCTGAATGTGCCGGGAATGGACCCGGCTCCGGGCTCGGCGACGGGTCTGCTCTCCCTCAGTGAAAACGAACAAAGATGTTACTCGGGGCTGTGCGCGCTGTGCCAGGCTGACAGCCCCGGGACCCTGGCGGCCGGCAGAGTGGGGGAGCTGCTGCGGGCATCCCAGCTGCCCCCGGAGACCCTGCACCAGGTGAGCGGGCGGGCGGGCCGCCGCAGCGTTGTGCCTGCTTATGTCACAGGAATGAAGATAATAATACTACTAGTGTTAATATTGGCGCAGTTCAGCGGTCACAGTGTGAGATCCCTCCACACTCGCGTGTCGTGACTGCTGGTTTCACACGGCGCACGAAAGAAGAGCACTGCTGGCATAGATGTGTGTAGCGAGGCGCAGTTTGGAGGACCTGTGCTGGATCAGGCTGCTTTTCTCGGGTTTACTCGCGTTATTAATTCGCGTTAATTGCAACTTGGCCGGCGCGTTTTGAGTTTTCTTTGGTGCTTTGAAGTTTCGTGGCGGCTGTCCTGATGGCTGCAGCCTGTCCTTGTTCCCAATAGAACATGTTTCTCCATCGGCATGTTGTTCTGGTTCTGGGCGGCTGTCAGTGGGTGTCATGCAAACATATTATTATGCCATCAGTATCTGTTATATCACCACTAACTCATTAGCTTGACATTACACTTCGTCGCCACAGTAATGTATTTACGTCATGCAATGCATTTCCAGTAGACGGATGCACTTGCACAGCTCTGAAGTTTGAGGACATGCTCATCTCGGACTGGGCTGCAGATGAGCTGGTACCTGTCATTTATCTGCATTCCCAAGATGGTGATAATAATTACCCACTATTTGCTATAATGCAACTGTTTTAGCACACCATACAATGAGTGGAAGTTTCCCCGGGCTGATTGCAGTATGCTTCAGTTTAGAAAGCCTTACGGTACAGGAAGAACATTTCTTAATTTGTCAAACATGTTGTGTTTATGCATCCTGAAAGTGAATTGTGCAGTGGAGGTTTAGTACCCCTCAGAGCCCAGTAGGACGCAACAAACACCGATGACTATTTTTAAACACTTGTGTTAATTTACTGCTGCATTGTGTGTTTTGAGAGCTGGCTCCTTTTTTATCTGACCACACTTGTAGATAATAGGAAGCCTGTCTCCTTCAATACAGAGATAACAGTTTTGAAACAGCTGGGTCGTTAAAAGGGTGGTACCAAAATAGCTAGCACTTTGCTGCCCATGGACAAAGCTTGTTGACAAAGACATCGTTTTGTGAATGTTTTTCAACGCAACAAGTATTAAGAAAACAAGAAGGACCAATTATAGATAATATTTTGCCTTTTATTAAGCATGGCTTTCTACAGATTTCTTTCAGGAACTGGGATACAAAATAAATGAAATGATTTTGTGTTTTTCTGTATAAATGTTTTATAGGTAGTCATTTGGTGCAGACTTTTTGAATCTATTAATCTTTAATCAACCAGAAAGTCCTGCAGATAAAGATCTCTTTCACAAGGGAGACCTACAGGCCAGGGCAGGAAACAGACTGTAACCCTTATTAAAGTATGGAAACCTAAAGTACATGAGACTTCATAACATATTGTTGCATTTGCCCCTGAGAGCTAGAGTAGATTCCTTCTCTTGAAATAATTGAAATCCTTACAGGCTGCAATGTGCAGAACTCAGTTTAATAAATCTTCCAGAAAATGCTTGGAAGGTCTTGTCCTGAGAGATGAGTTGACCAAATATTGGCTATTGTATCGCTATAGAAAGCCATTTATGTTGTTGACCTAACCTATACAGTATTGATTTACAGCACAATATAAACAAATTCTGGTCTAGTCCCTTCGAGATCCAAAAATATCTCTGTATATGACCTGATATTCAAAGGGACTTAGATGACGTTCAGTTGTGGGCCGACACCTGGCAGATGAAGTGCAAGGTATTACACGCAGGTAACAAAAATGTTCACTATCATTACACTATGGGAGGAATAGAACTAGATGAAGTATCGCATGAGAAAGACCTAGGAGTCTATGTGGACTCCTCACTTTCTCCATCCAAACAATGTGGGGAAGCAATAAAAAAGGCAAACACAATGCTAGGGTATATTGTCAAAAGTGTAGAATTGAGCACCCGGGGACACAAATGGAAATTGGGCTTCAAGGCATTCAAGACAGAAAACAGGAGACACTTCTTCACACAGAGAGGCGTCACAATCTGAACAAACGATGGGGCTGAAGAGACAATTTGGGAACATTCAAAAACAGACTGGATAGGATCCTTGGATCACTTAGTTATTAATGGACACCAAACAAGCACGATGGGTCGAATTGCCTCTTGTTTGTAAACTTTCTTATGTTCTTATGATAGCTTTGAAAAACAAAAACTGGCCGTAGCTTAATTGGTTAATTGTTCATATTATTCCCAATCATCTGACTTGTATAAGGGACAGATAAAAACATGAGTCAATTCCTGTTGCTTAAATCAATAACAGCAACACATTGCTTAAGACAAACAACCCAAAGGTGGAAGTCTTATCATTCCTAAAGAGGGATTTTAAACACAGAAAGACTTTAACCCCATTGTACATATCCTAGACCTCTTATTTAGCCTGGAAGTGGGCAATGACTTTACATGGCCTATCCAATTCTAACATTCGCTGATACACACAGCAGGCACTGGAGAGATACAATGTGCCTTTTGGACTCTTCTTGGATTCGGTGCCTTTGTGTGTTGTGTGAGCTTCAGGATGTTTGGCGCAGAGTTGTTTCCTTCCTCTCCTGTATGGCTGAGTGGATCCGGTCTGGGCTTCAGTAGCTGAGTGACAGATAGTGTAAACTCCTTCCAGCCACCCGTGGGCCCGAGCAGGAGGTACTGTGCATACAACTGTGTAGGCACTCCTCTATGGAGGGAGAATATGTTCCCCTCTCCGATTCTCCCTCTTTTATTTCCTTCTTTTGAGTTTGAATGTTGAGACCTGGATAATATTAGGGCTCTGATGAACATTGAATTGCCCTTTCTAATCCCTGATATTGCTGTAACTGTAGCTGGCCATTGCTTGTGAAATAGTGTTACTAAGTAAATGTGTTTTGTTCAACTAATTTCTTTCTCTGTTTCTTGCAGAGAGCAATTCTGGGGAATGAGAAGGGGAATAGCCTTCTTGGAATATTCAACATTTTTGTTTGTTAAACCTATACCCAGGTATACACTTACGAGGAAGACATGTCACTTCCTTTAGTGAAACTGTTCTGTGCTGTAATAACACTCTTAAGTAGATTTTATCTTCGGAGACATTGTTGTGGCTCAGCAGATCTATGCCACATGCCTGAAAGACACCAATTAACATAGAAATTATAGACCAATTAAAAAGAACAAAGCATCTCTTTGAACTTTGAAACCCCAGAATTTCCCCAATAAAGTTGTGTCCTAGTTTCCTAGATCTTGCTTATTAGATGCTGTACTGGTTGCCACTTTCATGGAGCAAATAAAGCTGTCGAAAGAATGATGCTTCTTAAAATGTCATTAAGTGGAGACCCTGCCTAGTATCTCAAAAAGGTGGCACAAAAGCACAGTGGTCCTGCTTGGCTTGAGATGTGCTCCTTGCCCAACTCCAAGAAACACAGCCTGTGTAGTCAGTTGTGCTGATTTCTCAAGCTGAGTGGAATGTGAATTGTTCATGAAAATCTCTAAGAAAAGGGCACCATTTTTAGGCCACCAAAACATTTTTCACAAGAGAAAGAGGAGTTGAATCCCATTCATCGAGACCAGCACACAGAACTGGTGAAGGTTCACCAAGTGACAGATGTTTCAAAATACTTTTCTCCAGAGTCGCGTTTTACGATAAGAGGATGAAAGGGTTTCTCGAGACTAACCGTAAGGATTGTCTGAAGTTGGAAAAAGCCAACAGCGTATGCTCACGCTGTGTACTGCTTCTCACTAATTTGAAGCTTTATAAAAATAAATCCAGATAGTCTACGAAGCAACCATTTCCAGATTTATGTAATCTTAGGTCAAGCATTGGAGTGTGACACAAGAGTAACGAGAGGCATTCATTATAAAGGTTGCGGTGCAGGATGTGATGGGGTTAATCATTTCTAGTCTTCGTTTAAAAATATAAATAAATAATAATCGGTTTCGCTTCCCAGACTCCTCACTCCAGGCAAGTGGCAGAATGGATGTCATTTAATTATATCAGCAGCTCAATAGTTCCTCTGTCAGGCTTCAGAAAAATGAATTATATGTTTGTGAGAGTTATAATAATGGCATTGTTTTCCTCCCTGTTGTGTTTGGCACAGTGCACTAATAAGTCCGCTGGAGCGCCGCCAATTCCTCAGCGTTTCTTAAGGATTCTCTGCCGTATGAATGAATGTTTATGGTTCAGGATTTGTTTTGGCAAAAAGTGTTCATACAAAAAATATGCTTTCAAAACAGTAACACTCTGAAGCAGGAAACGTGTGACTGTATTATAGAGAGTTGCCTTCCACTGCAGACCCGAGTTTTGAGCAGGAAGATCCACGGTTCGAACACATGCGATGCCTCCTTGATGTTCTGTCAGATCTTTCTTTTCATAAACCCCAGTAAGCCAGATCAATCTGGACGCTTTCCACATCCGACAACACAAAACCGCTGTCATCATCAGCCGCAGGTCAGAGTGAAACTGGTTTAGTGTCTTGAAAAGAACCTTTCCGCTGAATTGTAACCAATACACTGCATGGGTCCTGGAAATTAGCTTAAAAGTGAAGGCTTAAAACTCCTGCCCTCAGTTTTGAGCTAAGAAGGCATCTATGAATCTAAATATAAAATTTGATATTAATTCTTAAAGCCCTGACATTGTGGATTGTTATGATTTTCGCTCAGTGGACTTGGACATTCCCAATTCAGTGAAAGTAATGTTTTAGTGGCATTACCAAGTGTTTTTTCACCACATCACCTGCAATTTTTATTGTGGGTGTATGCAAGTGTTATTGACAAGGGATGTTCATAGGTTTGTATATACAGCTCTGGAAAAAATTGAAACCACCGCAAATTTGTATTGAATCAGCATCTCTACATGTATGGCAGCCATTCCATTCCATTCAGTAGTTTATAGAATAAAACAAAAATGTTAATTTTACCTAAACACATACCTATAAATAGTAAAACCAAAGAAACTGATAATTTTGCAGTGGTCTCTTAATATTATCCAGAGCTGTATAAAGGATGACATGTGCAGTATGCATACCCTACCACTGAAAACATAATGAGTAGATTTTACTGACTACTAGCATCTTGTACTATATAGTAATGCACAATAACATTTCTATGCAGTATTAGACCCCACAGTCAGTCAAGTGTCTTCATACCTCTTGCTTTTACACCCTTTTGTCTTGTGTGTGTGTGTTTTTTTAGTGTTCTTCTTACAGCCCAGCTGTGTGTAGTCCCCTAGTCTGTTTTGCCTACCAAATCTGTAACTCTTGAGACTTGACTGTCTCATGAGGGTAAGAGTACAAGCATTCATGGCTTCAAGTTATCTTTAGGTAGAGCCTACATTTTTACATGAAGAAAAACAGGCTTTTTTAGTTTTATTAAAAAAAAAAAAACACTAGGATGGTTGACTCCATGTATTGTCTTTGTGTATCTCTTTCACATCCCCTTGCCGTGTTCTCTGCCGTTTTGGGGGAGATCATGGATCATGCTTATTTCTACTGTGCATCAGCCATGTTTATTCTTGAAATTAAGAGCCAAAAAGTACATTCTACAACTTCATGTATGTCTGGTATGTGTGACTTTGTGTGTATAAAATAAACTTACAATCTTAATTAGAAATTGTCTGATTGTAAACTTGTGAAATCATATATATATACATTACAAATTTAATTCAGCATGTAGGCCATCTGTATGACCTGTGCCTTTCTAAATGTATGTTCCATTCTCGGTTTCTGAACTTTCGGACCATACTGCTGTTGAAATGTACTTCTGAGAAAGCATCACAAATGACAACCAGATGATTTGGTCTTGAAGTTCATGGCTTTTTCAGGACTCAGTAGAGCAGAGAAATATTGAATTTACATTGAGCTAGAATTAAATAAAGATATCTTTCCATTTATGATTATTGCGATGGAGGGGTATTGGTCCAGATCGGTGTTCCTATGTTGTATGTCAAATATGAAATCTGTCCTTTACATGGCAACACGGTATATATCACTTACACATCTAATAAATACTAAAGCGATATTGTTTATCAGCAACTCACTAGACCTATCACTAGCACTGTGTGGCGATTGCTATTACAGCTGTTCATCTTCAAAATCCAACAGATGTACATTTATCTCCTTCAGATGGAAAAATTGGATTGTACTAGTGTTGTAAATTTCAGGTACTTGGCAGCATGGGAAAAATAAAAGTCTTACTGTGCAATTCGTGTGCGTGCATAAAATACAGACACAAAATGTATTTAAAATGTCCTCTTGCCATTTAATTCTGTGCAGGCTGAAACAGAGGACATCGTAGAAGGGAAAGCAGGTGGCTTTATCTGCCATTTAAAATGTGAAAAAATATCCTTTTATGTCATTCCACAGGGGAGCAACTTAAAGTTGAAACCAAATAACAAATACGTGCAGTACGTTTCCTGTTTTCCATCTACTTGCACAATAACACATTTTTATACCAGGAAGAACACTTTTGTTTTGTTTTTAATTAATCAAGTTACAGGCTTCACTGTGTTACGAAGTAAGGGACCGGTGCATAGGAAGTTGTGACAAGTACTGTCTTTCTGGTTTTGCTTGTTCAACAGTCAACACCCATTGAGTGTGCTAGGAGCACTTCAGATGAGATGAGGTTCCCCTTCAATGTATATTATGCTCCATGAATACAGCATTGAATCAGAAGCATAATAATGGTTCCCATCATAATAGGAAATTAACTTTCTATGTGAATTTGTAATGTGTATTGTATTCAAATGAATCTAGTCTGTATTCTGTATGTATGAAGGTCACTGAAATGTCTTTTTAAACAGCAAAGAGTGAATAATTGATTAATCTGGGACTGTAAATTCCCCTCTTATTTGTTTTTGTTTTTGTTGTTGTTTTTTACAACATTCTGGAGGGAAGTACGGATTGGAAGAGATGGTGTGCGATGCAAGCTGTGCAGTCTGGAAATTGCGGGGCACAGTCATAAGGGAATTACAGTAGATTGTTTTGCCTTCACACACATGTCCTCTTTTCTGTGGTTTAGCCAGCTAATCCCGATGGTCTTTATGGCAAGAGGTTATTTTTCATCAAGATAGTAATCTGCGTGGTCTTACTGAAAGAGAAGTGCTGTAAAGAGGCAATGACATAACAAGACACAAAAGTAATAAGTGTCAGGGCAGCAGGAATGCCTGGAGCAGCAATCGGTATACCTGGTGTTATGCTAGATACGTCCAAGTTAGCAGTTGATTTACAGTGGTGGCATTTGCAGACTAGGAATTGATGCTCGAAAAGGGTGTTGGGCTATATTTTTTACTTTAAGTATATAGTGCATCAGGGAAAATAATTCTAACTTTTCTGCCTAGCCAGCTGACAGCAACTGCACACATCTAATCTAAGCATGTGGCAAAACAATGTCTCTCATTGAGCTGAAGTTGTTTGAAAGGTTAACCATCAGTAAAATTTGTATCTGTGTTCAAAGTAATGTTATGGTCTTACTGGTGATTGATTGGGTAAGAGCTTCTATTCTGGTACAGATATGCCTTGGTTGGTCCAAAAGCCACCTGTGGATAAGGACTGATTGGGGAGGCCACACATGGTGTTTCTACAGGGTACTGCCAATGGAAGGATCCATAATTGTTCACCAGTGCTGCTATTGGCCAGACATATTTTGACACGTATTGACCTGCATCGGTGAGGGTTATAAAAGTCCTCCTCCAGATGTGAAAGACTTGCTGTTTGTATTTCTAGCTTCAAGTAAGAAACTAAGCTCTTTCTCTGGTGTTGTAGAGTGGGCCTGGTTGGGATTCATGACCATAGCATTAAAACAAGTGGGACATCTGTGTGGTTTGCTCTCTCTCTCTCTCTCTCTCTCACACTCATGCACTCACACAACACACACAACAACCCAAGCTTTCCAGCGACACTGCACGTCTTGTCACGCAGACAAAACAACTCCACATTCTAACATGTACATTCTTTAAAATATGTTCGTCTTTCCGGACTTCAAAGTATATTCCCAATTTTGAAATTAATAGAAATGGATTGATTTCACAGGATTTTTTTTGTATCTCTCATCAGATCTTCTTTTTAATGGCAAGAAAAGACTGGGAGCCTTTGAACCCCTCCCACCCCGATATTTTTTAAATAGAACTTTTTTTTTTTTCACAAAACTAGTTAAAAAAAAAAAAAAAAAGATAAAACAAAAACAAAAAAAGTCTATGGTGTACTTGTGTGAAGCATGCAGAGAATATTAAGCAGAATTTAAATATTTAATCCACTGCAGCATTTTTGGCAAGTCGGATAGTATTTCTGAGATTCTGGTAACGAGTATATTTCTGTGGTGTTAGGGAGCCCATTCATTTCAATTTACATTGTGCACCATGGCGTTCTTGTTATTGGATAGACAATCGAATAAATAATTAGATGTATCAATCATTTACTGTAAATATTATACTATTGTATACAGTGTAGTGTGTGAGTAGCAAAATAAATATGACTTTAGATCCATTTAAACATGCTGAATTGAATTCCCTTCCATCTGTACCGAACAGCAAATACAAAATAATGTTCAAACTCCTGCTTGTAAACAGTATAATATATAACAGCATTGCGTTTCTAATCCCAAAATAACTCAGATTAGCGTTGCTGTTTAACCCTCTTACATCTCACAACTCTCTGACAAGGTTGTACGGCCTTGGTCTGGGCTAAACCATACAGCTGGGTTTTATTTGTTTGTCTGTTTTCTTTTGTTTTATGCATACCCTACAAAAGTATTAAAAAACTAAACAAAAAACAGAGAACTAATTAAAAGATTATCTCATCCTCCCAAAAAAATAAAGGAAACCTAGACCAAGATGTGCCAAGATCGCTGCAGTCCCATGTAGTTTTTGAGGTCATGCTGCTCGGCCACTGCAATTGTTCGTTCTAATCTTATCTCCGCTGTAATCCTCTCGCCAGGTGTCTTGGTCTGGGCGCTGCTGTGCGCGCCGTGCCTCAGATTCTTCCGCAGGGTGGATGATAGGCGGGCCTTAACGGAAATGAGTTGCATTCTTTCGTCACAATTAATCTTGCTTTAATCCTTTGATGCCATTGGAAGAAATCAGTTTGCCCTGCTTTGTTTTGGGGTTTTCAAGGTCCACAAAGTGTCCCACTGTATGGCAGATTGGAGACGATACGGCACTCGGCGATGGAGCCTGGCCAAATCTTTTCTTGTTCCTCTCATGTTTGATGGTAGACTCAGTTTGCATTTTACACTCAACTGATTCAGAAATGGTAATTCTTGATACACAGCCTGATTTTTCAGTGAAGTCTCAAATCAGACTCATTTCCCTTAAGGCAAGCATCTTGTAAATGAATAATAATGAAAAATAAACTAACTGTGGTCAGTGTACTATGAGCAGACAAGGCCTTCATTTATTAAAGCAAATATAGGTTTAGGAGTGAATATAAATGAATCCTAGAAAATGTGACTGAATGGTATTTTTTAGGTATTAAATGGTGAATATTCTCTGCCGTGTCCTGAGGCAATATTTGTTTGGACACACGATTGACAAATGGTCAAAAATGTTAACCTAGTTTTTCCAGAAAGTGTCTGGCCTGGTCTTTACACTACTTTATATAAAACTCGCTACACTTCATCAAATAGCTACAAGAAATCCCTTAACTGCCCTATACACCTGCCACATGTCTAAGGTTGACTGACAGGATGGGGATATTGGACCTTTCACTAGTGCTGATGGGGAGTAGGAAAAAAAAACATTTTTCTGCAAGTTATTCCCAATCAATCTGCCAGCTGGGTGCAGGTGAACGTGTTTCAGGAAGGATCTGAGTCCTGTATCAGTCCTCTTAATAAGTTGTAGATCATTCCTAGGAAACAAATTAGATTGTGGCTGAAGGGACCATAACATTGAATATGGAAATAGCCTTGATTTGTGCCAGCGACAGTATCTAGGACCTTGGAGAGCTTTCTTGGCCAAGTGCTAAGCTTGAGATTGCCTGGACTGTGACATAAAGCAAAGTGTAATGCACTGAAGCAGAGTGTTGTGAGTGAGATACAGGTTGGATAAACTTGTATATAGTCAGAGCCTTTTGCAAATTTGTGTTTTATTATTATTGAAAATTTTAGGATATATGTGTTGTGGTAATCAGACATGACTCTTACTAAGTATCTGAGATTTCATTCATCAATAATACTAATTCATTATTCATTAATGGATAATAATGGATATATCTATCCATCCCATCCATCAGCCTTCAGACAACTCATTAGCTATAACTCACCACACTGGCCAGACAGGTTAGTGAGCACCACACATAGACACTACAGGGCAATTTGGAGTAGCCAATCAAACCAAGCAGCTTGTCTTTGGGTTGAGGGAGGAAACCAGAGCACCTGGAGAAAACCTGTGCAGATGTCACACAGGCAGACAGCCAAGGCCAGGATCAGACCAGGGTCCCAATAGTTGTGAGGCAGCAGCACGAAACACTGCGCAACTGTGCGGCAAACAAATTGTGTGTGTGTGTATTTCAGGGGTATTGCATGACATATCATGAAAAAGCAATGCAGCATTTTTTTTTTTCAATGTGTAACCTCTGTCCTGTAGCCATTACTCCCTGATCTTTAAACATGAGTTCCTGCAGGACCTGACGTTTTTCTACTTCATACTGGTAATTTGCAACACGCTGACCTGTCTGATTAATCCTGGACCCTTGTCAGTATCCTTTATTACCAAACAGTGACCTACAAACTTGAGAAACATTCTATTTCTGTAGAAGAGATTGATTACTGGCTGGAATCGGCCAGCTTTTCCGCTTGAGCCTGCCGTTATAAATGATCTGTCAGCTCACCAGAGAGTTTAGCAGAGCAGATTCTTTGACTGCCTATGATCAATAGCAATTGCACGCTGGTTACAAAATAAATGGAAGACGACATTATTTCTATGGTATGCAGGTTCTGCTTTTAAGTTTTACATTTTGATTTTAGTATTTCAGAGCAAAGGGTGCCATAGATGTAAGAATGACCTTTTGGTGCAGTTTAATGTTAGTCCTCTGTAGTGTGTTGTCCATATGTTTGTTTATGTGTAAATGTGACAAATGTAAATGTAAGAGGGGAGTGTGGTGTTAAGAAAAACAGTGGAACAGCAGGTAACTAGGAACCAAATCTGCTGTCTGTAGAAAGAAGCGGGCAAATACAATGTATATGTTTACAATAAACAATGCATTTGTAGTCTCCAGTACAATGCTCTTGCTCTTTGCGGATCGGGAGTTTTCTGTGCTTCTCAATGTAATATGCGGTTAATCCACCTCACATGGTCAATGAGCAAGTTAAACCCCAAAACTGTGTAAAAGTGTTCTGTGATGAAATATTTAAATACTATGTGCTTTCAAAGTACCTGAATCACATGAAATATTTAAACTGCATCATGGCCTATCTCCCCTACCAGAAAAGCAAGCTAGATATAATTCCCTTTCCTCAGGGACAAACCAGAGAGGTGAAGGAGAAACGGGTGGCCTTGAGTTTGCATGTTGCAGATGTAATACTATGAGTTTCATTACTGTTGCCACATATTACTGTAGGACTGTGAACTGAAATACTGAGGCTGAAGTATATAGGCCTACATTCAGTTAGTGGTACAGAGTCCAGAACCTCATACCTCACTAAAGAGTTTAAATACAAAACACTTGACAGGGCTTATAAGTATCCTGCCTCCCGACCAGACAGATCAATATTTAGATACTGTAAATAGAACAATATGCCATAAAACAGATACAACAATTTACCTAACCAGAGAAGAAATCTAATAAGAGTTAACTTTCACAAAGCCGTGTTTCCTGCAGTCTATGTGTGTGAACTATTATTATATCCACCAGTGTTCATGTGAGAGTGGATGTGTCACTTCTCTGTATGTAAAAAGGGTCCTTGCCAGGGGATAAAATTAACTTTTTTGGCCACTAGCCACTGTGTCTGGTAAAAGGAAAAAACTTACCAGCCACTTGGTATTTTTACCAGCCAAAGGCAAACATCACCAGAAATGCATGAGGGTGTATAAATGTGTCGTGAACATGTTAAAACATGACATTTATTCAGGTAATTAATCAATCACAATAACAAAATCTAACTGCACACCTGTGTAGACTAGACGGGTGTGTATGAGGGAAAAGGATCTGGAGAGAAAAAACATGCTCCCACACAGTTTCCACAAGTGTTTTAAGGTCTTTCAAAACATCGCATTCTATTGAATTAAAACACTTGCTAGTAGAGAGTGTGCGTGAGCATTGTTTTCAAATTAATCAATCACATGTGAAATAACATGGCAGCTAATGGGGATCTGTAACAACACACATTTCTAGGGTCCAGGCCTGACCTCTTCTAGAAACGTGACGTCACAGGGTGTGTGAGAAGAGGGCATTAGAGGGTGAGGGCTCTGTCACGTAAGGAGAAACTTCTCCAGATGAACGGCTGAAAGGGGTCAGGAGACAGCTCATTACTCCAGAGAGCGATCCAGCGACTCAATGATAATTCACTTTAATAGTAAGGTGTAGTGTTGGCCTCGCTGGATTGTGCTCGGTGCAGCACATTTCACACGTTCAGCAACAAAATCCTTCTGAAACATTGATGAGATGCAGAGCACTGCAGTACAGCCACCCTCTATGTTGAGTATAAATCAATCGTGGCACGTGATTTTTATTCTGCCGTCGGGGAGAGAAAAAAAAAAAAAACGGACTGAATCTACATCTCTTAAGGTTCGTGCTTACAATCTCTCTTTTGATCTCGGGCTCGGATTAACGCATACGCATCGGTGTGTCAGGCTGATCAGTGTGGCTTTGAGCTGCAGCCAAGATACGCGAGTAAACATTGAGTTGGATACATATGCTGGGCTTTTTCTTTGTTTTTTGTTTTTTACTGGCCTTATTGAGTAATAATGTTGTGGAAATTCGTCATTGCTGAGGTGAGAACCAACTGGAAGTGTGACATTTCACTTACATTGTGTGATGGGCTCATGAATACTGGGCAAGTTACCCCCCGTGGAAGGATGAAGCATGCTCTTGAGTTGAGCTTATCCTGTTGTCTGTACAATCCCTTCCTCATGCAGTCCATTGAGTGAAAGCCAGGGGTCTGGACAGAAACTGAAATTGGAGGGTACACCTAAATCAAGAGTGTACCTCGCTGATGGAGTGATCTCACAGCTACTTAAAAAATGTCCCATTAATAGGAAAAAGAACGTGAGCAAGAATACAAAATGTAACAATTGCTTATTCTAATAAAACAATGCACAGTTTAATAACGGTTTTCAGTGGTGTTAATGATACTCAAAATGTCTGCTTTGTCTATGTGCATCTCAAAGACAGGCTTAACACATGCACCCTAGTAGGTTCGTTTTTTGTTAGCCAACCCTCCATAATGAAGTTTTGAATTGAATTTCGGCAGGAGGACAACCCCAACCTCGCTCCCTGACTTCCTCCTTACCAAGTCGGAACACAATAGTTTTAGATGGCCATTGTACTATCTTCACCACATAAAACATGAAGTTCTCGGTTAATCAAATGCTATGAAATCAAAATAACAGGACATTATTTCTTCCAGAGGGTTTATTGGCTTATTTGTGGCATTTTAAACACAGGATTAAAGCTGGATCTCATTTCACCTGAAGAGGCAGGCCGTCTGTGTGGTATGCCGTTGAAAAAGACTGGGCTTCTGAAATCTCACTCCTGCTCCACTGTTGATCTATTGGGGATCAACACCGCGGGAATCAAGTGGGAATTATATTTTCAAAGAATTCGTTAAAGGTTTTACCAACTAATTAGTCCTGTTATACAGCTCATATTCACATTGAGAAGAATGGCATACCTTGGGTAGGTCCTTGGCAATTCACTTTTGGTCTCAGTGGTTTGTGTAGCCTGTATTTTCAATTTATTGGACCTCTTTGAATTAATTATTCCATAGACCTTAAGAGGCTTACTTCTGTCGATTGATTTTGGATTTTCAAATGCTGAATGTTACTTGGTTTGTAGTTCCTGTATGAACACTGTTGGGGTGTGTTTAGTGAATTTGAAAAGGTTTTGGAAAGTTAATTTACAGCTCCATTAGAGTGTTAAGTATTGGGATTATGTGTTGATTCTTTTGGTATCACAGTTCCCAATTAAGAATATTACTTGGGAGTTAGACTAATTAACTGCCATATCTGTAGTATATCTGGTGATTTGGATGTTTAAGAAAAAATCAGATTTTCATTAAGGTTAGGGTGGCTTTTCTACTGACTTACCTCTGTTGGATATGAATTTGTTGGCGTCTTGCTTAAATGGCTACAGTTGGTGGCCAGATTGTTGTTAGGACTTCAAATTGTGTAGTTTATGTATTGATGTTACACAGTGGCGTACAATGTCAATTCTTACAGTTTGACACTGCAATGCAGCAACACGGTTCAATTTAAAAGTTATGAATTGAATACCAGTGTTAGGCCAATAAATTGTTATCCCTCTATGACCGTAAGAGAATTCATAGGATAATTCAAAAGCACAGATGCTTTTTGCTACCCAAGCTTTGTAGAATTGCTATCCAAATTAAATAACACCTAAATGTCACCCTACTAGTAAATTTTTAAGCTTTTCTTGTAAAACGGCAGGTCCATGTGACCCTTACAATAGGCTTGGTAAACAGGATTATAGTGTTGTGGGGAAAAGCAGAAAACTAATGTTGGAGCTTCCCTGTATAATTGGCATTATTTCATCACTGAATAAGCTTTCCTTGCTGATATTAAAACAAAATGTTATCAGCAAGCAAGCAGCCCGGTGGGGACTCACAGTGAGGCGATGTTTTTTTTTGTTGAAGGTATGGGTTCATCGCCTGTGGCACAGTGAAGTGTTTTCTGTCACTTGCCGGTGGTTCTTTAAGTTGCTGGCAGCTCAGATGTCCATGGCCGGGTGTATAAGGTTCCTGCTGGTCAGGTGATCACTCTTGTAGTGTAATCTTACACTAGTGCATCTGCTGCAAATAGACAGGTAGAATAAGTGATGTCAGAGTTTTTTAAAGCTGACTCTGTGTTGTTCAAATAGAGGCATCCACCATTATCTTAACAAGACCGACATTTACAGCAAATTTAAGTTATACAGTAGATTGTTCTTAGTTGCTCACCTTGGCTACCACTCGGCTACTATCATTTTGGAGTTGTGCAGCTCGGAAATGGCATAAATTACCAGTGTGGAAGATTGGGCAGCAGGACAGAGAGGATTCAAGAGATGGAGCAGAAAGGTGTAGTGTGTATAAATATCGGCTGCGTTAGGTAGGCCTTCACGTCTTCAGGCTGTACTGTTTCCAAAACATTTTAATCGCTAAACTGCTGTTCTTTCATGTGTTTTTCTTTACACGTTCTTCCAATATAGGATCATGACATTACCTAATGACTAGGGATGCTCCGATCAGGCTTTTTACAGACAATACTGATCACCGATTTTCTGTCATTAGAATTGGTTGATATTAATGCCAATACCGATTCTTTTTGTTCTGCAAGTCTTTACATTAAGCTCCTTTGTAACCAACAAAGGTCCACATAAGCCTACATTTCATGGCATATAAGGCCTCTTCATTACACATTAAACCAACAGTTGTAATGAAATTAAAGGTAGCCTATAACAGAAATATTAAATTCAAATAAAAATACCAAAGACATCAGCCCACAAAGAACATAAGCAATATTGGGCAAGGTTAAATAGTGGATTTTGCAAGATGAAGGCTAATCAATGAAGATTAATAAAAGGTGTAGGGCTACACTAAACTTTTTTCATGTAAGGCTACATATGATGGCTCTGGTCTTTATCAGCAATTCAAACCATGTTTATAATTAAATTAAACGCTGCCTACAACATAAATGTGCATTCAAATTCAACAAATTCAACAGAAAGACAGCATCCCACAAAGAAAACGCATTATTGGGTAAGGTAGGCTGGAGATTGGCCATCTATTTTTAACTAAGCATCGAGGGCAGATTCTTCTTAATGAATATGAGCATCAAACTGCAAATTTTTCATCTTTAGCAGAAATGTGATAAAACTGCCAGACCGGCAAGGACATGCTGCAGTGTTATTGTAGGCTAGTGTATTTGCCTCACGTCTTTTGCGTGATCAAAAAAAAAACCAAGATCGGTTGTTGTGAATGGCCACTGGAGTGGCCGCTGATGGAGTCATTTTAAATGGAAATTGGCCGATCGATCGGAGCATCCCTAATAATGACTCAACATAATGACATTTCAGCAATTTAAAGATTTCCAACACACATTGAACACGTTTAAGGCTTACTTCGAGAAAAGTCAGGGTTAATTATCTTTGAAAAGAAACCCAAAACAAAAATGTCTGTTTTGTTTTGTGAAATTCCCTGCTGATGCTAAACCATTCTGAGGCATTCCCTAGAGAATGTAGGAATCCCTAATTCCCTGTTTTAAAACGGCTAAGTCAGTTAACTTTTTTCAAAGCACAGATTACAGGATTTAAATGACATTATTCGTAGCTTACATAAGCATGTATTGCATGCATCAAAAACCTCACAATTTACTCCTTTTCAATAAATTCTGATACTATTGTAGTTATGTCTAGCAAGTTTGATTAAACTCCTGTATCTGGTTCATGAAGTTAAAGTAGTGACATTTTCTTATTATAAACGTTGGAACTGCGGTGTAAAAGCTATAGCCGTGTGTTTGTTTATAAAGTAAGTGATCGCTGTGGCAGTTTTGAATCTCAACCCAACAAGTCCCAAAGCAAAGCGAATAAAGGCCTGTTTAATTGTGTAACCCGAGGAAATGTGTTTGCAGCCTGCTTAGATGATGAGATTACTGCCGCAGAGAAAATATCCTCATATAATACGTGAATAAGGATTGCTTCTTGACAAACATCTTGGGTAAGATTAATCCTCTTAGTGGCAGTACACGTTCTCAACATGTCCCTCTCCAGTTATAATCGGTCTTACAATCTCAAGATTTTATATCCTGCCAAAAATGGCTTTCTCTGCGGCAAGTATTTCTATCGGTGGATTTGAAATAAACTCTGTAAAGAAATACGACATTTTATACTTTACATTAATACAACAGTTCTTTGTTGGTTTTTGATTGGTATTCGAATCTCATTTAAGATCACTTTCAACAGGAAAGGGGAGTAAACTAAATTCACTGGAAATTGACTACTTTGTTCCACAAGTAAGAGTATAATATCACATGTTTTAAAATGTCTTGGTAAATTCTGTACTATAGGTCTATTCAGTCTTACTTCTGGAAGCCGGATGTTGGTTGTGTGAGCAGAAACAGCCATAGAGTGTCTAACCAAAGCTGAGTGTTTTTTTAATTTCTTTTTTTATCGTTATATAGGAAAATACTTCTATACATTCCACATCTTCTAAGTATTATACATTTTTTTGTTGTTGTTTTTGAAAAGTGTGTGTGGGGATTAGATTAGACTCATGCAGGAGACAAAAAGTTTTATTTTAAAGAAAAATATTATCATTTAAAGAGATACAGTAGCCAAGTATACAAGCCAAACTCAACCCCAAATGCTCATAATCGGCAAAACCAGAAAAAAGCAAATACACCGGGCCAGTGAAAGGGCATCCCTGGCTGAGAACCTCAAATGAACTAGAAAGGCAGGGCTTAGTTCGACCTTTGACATGGCCGGAGGCATATCTGATTGCCTAATTGATTGTTCAGTGACAATGAGGGTTTTAGTCTCATTCTCACACCAGTCATTCAGTCAATCAGACACGTCCCGGGAGATAGCAGTCTAACCCATCAGTTAATGAAGGGAAGGGCGGCCACCTGCTTGTTTTCGATGCATTCTCTTGCCTGTAGCAATACCTCCTTCTCATGATGGAGGATATCAATGGCTCAGCAAACACGGCTCCAAAGCAAACGTTCAATTTCTGCGAACAGAGCAGCAGTGTAGTCTAGTGACTCCATTTCTAAACAAAATGTTTTAATTGTGTTCAATTGGTCAATTCATGATACCAGGTCAGCTTTTATTGTCAATCTGAGTTGCCTTTCTCTATAAACGCCTGAAGGGTAACAGTAAGTATGCGTGTGCATGTGCAAAGCAGTTCAGTTTTTTCATACAGGAATGATGCACAATTTCTGTGTTAGACTGGTTAGGTTGCTACCCCCCCTTATATGCTTTAGAAACTTTTATGGAAGTGAAGAAATGGTTTGTTTTCATACTATGCAATTCACACTGTTTTAAACATCCTTTATTTGACTCTATTTGTAAATCGCTCTTCTGAAAATACTGTGTGATCATCATTGTATTAAAAACTGATCAAATAAATACAATTTTTGTTTGTTTTCCTTTTTAAGAAAACAACATTTTAGTCATATTTTGTCTGCGCTTTTCTTCCAGATCACAGAAGTGTGCGGAGCGAAGCGCCTGGGATATTTCAGTACTGCACACTTTTATGTCGCTCTGAAGTTATTGGCTGCAGCACAGTCGGGCCTCCCAGTGCACCTCGAAAGCATTAAAAGTGGTAAGTCATTCGCTGTGATCTTCTGAGCGCAGAACTCGATCAGGGGATTACTATGTTAGGATTTGTTCCCAGGCAGAAAAAAAGTCAGGGCTAAACATTTGGCCAAATTACCAGCTACTCCATTTTACTGTACAAATTAATTAATGCACAATGTAATGTCCGCCGGGAGGCTTTATCTTTGGCCAGCTCTTGGATATCCTTTTCCATCTTTTCTTGATCCCTTCTCCGTGGAATTTGACCCTTTACTTGTTTTTCTTCTTTGTTTTTGGATTAAGCAGTCTAATCTTTGAACAGTCTGCGTGCGTTACATCTAAAGTGATTCAGTCTGACACGCAGTCTGATCTTCCTTGAGTTATTTTTCACACAGGAGAAAAAAACATTCAAAAGAAGCTCATGCTTTTTTAATGCTAATGTACTGTTACTTTGTGTGTATGGTGGTGGAGGAGGGGTTGCACATGCTCACAGGTTTGTAGTCCCTAATTAATTAGAAAAGCCTTACCCCATGACCTGGAGAAGTTTTTAGCTCCTGAATATGTTTTCTTTCCTGTGAAGATGAATGAGGCGTTGAAACAGCTGTGTACTCCAGTAGACCAGAGTTTTTGCCTTTTGTGGGTATGTTTTGGACCATACTCCTTGATTACCTGCCTACTGAAATGTGTGAACAATCGTGTGTTGATCTTTCCTTTCTCATAGAACTGCCCCTTCCTAGATTTTTGGGGATGAAAAATGATACAGAGGTCAGGTTCCCAAACCATTCCCAAAACCCGCTGGACAGCCAGGGCCCTCCGTTTGGGACGCCCCCTGTGCCGATCCCCAGGGCGGCCCTCGACCGGATCTCCTTCAGACCCGTGGAGAACCCATCAGATAAACAAGTAAGCAGCTTTCAGACACAACTGCCAGTTTGAGAACACAAGGAGTCGAACTGGTATAGACTTCACCTGTCTTTCCCTGTGGGCAATGCAGGCTAAACTGTATTTCTTTGAAGTTCTACCAACAGCTAACCCTGGACAGTGGCTTCTTCAGATTAGAACAGGTTGTGTAATTTTGTCTTTCACTGAATCAAGATCACCCTTGCAGATCAGTAATCTTTCCCGAAGCATGTTTATATAGTGCAGTGTGACTTCCTAATCAGAGTAACGGAGGAGTGACAGGCCTGATCTCTTACTTGCTACTTAACCACCTAATGCCAACCATTCCCAACATCCCAACACCTCTACGAAATATATATATATATATATATATATATATAATCTGGGCCCCTTGTTTTGTAATGAGTAAATACGTGTTGTTTTGTTGTGTGTTTTTTAGGAGCCATGGTCACCTCCACGTTCTCCACAGAGCTCCCCTCCCGACTCTCCACTGAGCTACCGCACCTACCCCTATAGCAAACAGCGAAACGGCAGCGAACCGCTGACAGGTGGGTGTGCTCCACCCCCCAGACCTCCGATCTGACAGTGGAGGTGGCCCTTCTTTACACACAATGTTGTGATGGTTCTGAGGTCTCTGAGCCTGGCGGTGAAACGGTTTGTTGTGATGCAGGCCTTCCTGTAGGAATACAATACCTCAGGGTGATGTTCATGCCATCATCAAGTCACCATATGTGTCCGTCTGATAACTTGTTATAGTATGTTGTTTTGTTATAGCTTTTTGATTGTCTGCATGCTAAATAGTAATGGGTCTGTTTTGTATTTATTCCCGAAGGCGTGTTGGAGCTGAGAAGTTCTATTCCAAGTGACGGCGCGTCGACTGCGCTCAGTGTTAATTAAAAACGTCTCGCACATCACCTGGGGGCTACCTGAACTAGTGGATACCGACACCATTAGTATTCAGTGTGACTGTGTGTGACAGAAATCTGCATTATCTGCATGAGACTAGAAATGTAACGAGCGCTGCGTACTTTATGGGATTTTTTTACAGACACGTTATTAGCATCATTTTGCTAAGCTTTTTAAAAATTCGGTAAAGACGTGGCTCCTGAAACCTAAGCGGGTCTTCGCTGCCCATATTGCTGTGAATTTAAAAATATCTACCAGGGACTGTTAGCAAATGCTCTATTGTATTCCAGTTCACCCCAGGCCAGCAGCAAAACAGATGACAAATTAGCTGCGGTCCCAGTCTTTATGAATCCATAAACCACCAGCCTCGAACTCAAAACCGAAGTGGCTGTTTTTTAAAATGAATGCGAAATTGATCTAGTCGACAATGAAGTGTGAGGTCACATTGGCTAAACCGTGCTTTTAAAGTCTGATGGATTTAATTCTTTACAGGTTGTTCAGAACGCATTTGAGTAATTTTTATAGTCGCAGTTCGCTTGGTATTGCTGTAATCTTTCTCATATGTTGCTGTTGCAGCAAATTTCAGATCCATGAGAAAAATATACATATTGTAATGTTCACCAAGTCGTGGTGGGTAGAACTCAGCTGTATTGCTGTGGAAGGCCGAGGAAATGCCACTCTTTATGAATGTTATTAAAGCATTCACTAATACATGTTCCCCTGGTTATTACCATCTTAAACATCAGACGGACACCTAGAAGGGTGTTAACCTTGGTGTGGCCCAGCATTTTGTCCTAATGCAGCTTGTTCAGGCTGGAGTTTTTCTTTTACGATACTAGGTGTGCGATGGACTAAAGTATAGATTTTCTTTAATCACACAGAAACTGATTTCTGTTCAGTTTCTCTTTCGTTCCTCCCAGGCGCCCCGTTATGATTACTAGCCTTTGTTGTCTATATTTAGCTTTGCTCAAAGCTCTGCCTATTAAACACATGTGATATGCTTTTAATTTGACATGTGAAATGAATAGCTATAGGTAGTAGTGCTGGCTCTTGGCAGTGAGTATCCAGGTTCCCTTACAAAGGTGCTAACATTTCAGTTTTAAACCCTGGTTGGTGTCGTGGCTCTGTCTCTCACCCCTCACAACACAGACGACAGCGCTTCGGTTCTGCTGATGTCATGTCACAGAGCAGGAAACAACCGGCATGAATGTATATTTGAAATTGTCACCTCTAGAACTGACTCTTCAACAGCCAGATCAAAAGCCTCGTTTGTGACATACAAAACAGCCCACAGCCAGTACGAGGGGGTGCTATTCAAATTCCAAACCAGTCTTTCCTGTGCCTAGTTATTGCACTTGATAACCACGACACCCGCAGCAAAGGTCAAGGGGACGTGCCGGGCAATAGAAGGCAGTCCGAAAAAAAAAAGGATAATGCACCTGCGTCATTCAGTTAAGAGTTTTTAGAAACACAAGGCATTCAAGACAGAAAACAGGAGACACTTCTTCACACAGAGAGACGTCACAATCTGAACAAACTGTAAACTTTCTTATGTTCTTAATGGGGTCTCGGTCTGTGGCGAGTGGACAGTCAAGAGGGTTCCCCCAAAAACAGCAGGAATCTTTTCACTTAAGATGGATTTATTCTTTTACACAATCGTAATCTCAAACTGGTCTGTTTTGCAGCAGTAAAATAGTAGAAGTGCTCTGAAACAGCTGATGGATTGTATGGATTATGGCCTGCTGTTGTGATTTTATCCTTATAACAGCTTGATTTATAATAATAATATCTTACAGGTTACCCTGGTGTTTAAATTCACAGGCTCCTTATTCAGAGTGGTGGCTTTGAAAGCGGTCCTCGTCCCGAGAATGTTGAAGGCCTCTGGACAAAGTGGCGAATCGGTGTTCGAGGAGCGGAATTAATCTCTTACACTCTTCCATTGCGAGGGGTGCTCCCGCTGAAATAGTATCTAGTATCTTAAATAAATGATTGTTTGGAGTCTAAGAGGGTTATACCAGATTTAAATACCATCAAAAGGCAATCTGAAAGCCATTACTCTGAATCTGTGGGATGGAGACAAATCGATCACTTTGACAGGAGATGGGAGATAAGGACGTTTAATTAGCTGGTAATGACATTCTTAGAAAAGCTTCCTCTGAGAGCCTTTAGATGTGCTCTCTCTGGACCCTTTATTTGCTAAAGCAGGGTTTTGATCATGATCGTATGATTGTCTCCGAGATGGAGTCCGAAACATCTGTGCCGAGACGGGGCGCTACAAGCCTGAATCCTCCATGGCTAAGGGGGCTGTAGGTCTTTGGATATAGTTTCAAGTAAAAGGACTTCAACTCTGGGAACTCGAAGTCTTCTGAACCGTACTTGGTTCCTGTGGTTACTGCCGCATGAAATGCCATGTTGGATTTCTGTTGTCGTGGCTTGAAGGCTGCAGTACCTTCATAATATTTTCTGTAAGATTGTGTGTTTGTGATTGGGTGGACATACACTACCGGTCAAAAGTTTTAGAACACCCCCATTTGTCCAGTTGTTATTGAAATGTAAGCAGTTCAAGCCCAGTGAATAACCTGAAATGGTACAAAGGTAAGCAGTGAACTGCCAGAGGTTAAAAAAAAGTTTAGGTTACCAAAAACTGAAAAATAATGTACGTTTCGGAGTTATATACTATGTTCCTACACCCTCTTAAGCATTATTTGATTGATTATTTGATTCCATGATTTATTTTTTATCTCCAATTGCTTATTTGTTCTATGCTTTAATTTCAGAGTACACTGAGACATTAAACTACGTACATTTCTATAAAAACTGAAAAAATTGAGGTGTTCTAAAACTTTTGAGCAGTAGTGTACATGTTCCATTGTAGTCTGGATTCATATGACCCATAATTCCTGTGGAAGTTATCATGTATCATTATTATTATGATTAGGACTGGTAGTGAAAACAAACTATTTGAGTGCATTTTAATTCCAGTCTATAAGGCAACAGAGTGAAAAATGTGAAAGGGGGTGTAGACTTTCTATAGGCACTGTACATACATAAACATAAATATATACACCTACACAGGCAGGGGTATAGATGGAAACAACAAAGCGTTTCATCATGTTTTGCGCTCAGTGATAATCCTGAAATGGTTAATAGCGTGCATGTAGCAATGCCCCAAATAAACCTGGAAACAGCAGTTTACCTGTTTAAATGAGTCATTGAAGCTGCACAGTAAGCAGTGTCATCAAAATGAATCGCAGAGAATCAGAAAGATAGGAAAAGCACAGGACAGGTCTCCTCACAGCACTGCTCAAACAATGCAGGTGTTAAACCGGGCTGGGGACAGACTTCAAACTGGGCCTGACAGCTCTGTCATGTCTTTTCCAAGTCCTTTTATCTGTTTATGAACATGGTTTTATATATAATTTATATATCATCATTTTCTTTGGCTTGTTCTACATAAAGCACAGTATTTGCATCTGCATTTCACTGAGGAGTCACAAATGAAAATCAATCGATAACGAAGGGATGGGAAATATTTTCCTTCCGAAGTATTAGAGGATATTGAAATAGCGGCCACTCGCTGTCTCTGTGTTAAAATCATCATATCTGCTTTTGCGTGTGGAGCCAGGCATTTGAATGTAAAAATATATTTAAAAATGTATCGATGTATATAATTTGTGACACAGTGCAGGGTCAAGGCAGCAACAGACAATATGAATATTGGAAACCTACCTAACACTGTGTGAGGACCCCTAGCTATACTCTGCCCTCTTCTCAGTCCCCTGATACAAACGGGTACAGGTTTAAGTTGTTAGGCGTGGTTCGGTCCAGGTCGATTCTCCGAAGGTGGGTTTAAAAAGCCCAAGCCAGGTAGTTAAGGTAGTTAATGGTCAATTCCCTCCTTTCTCCTTCTCTCCCATGCCAGACTCTGAAGCTTTCCCAAATGCCATCCTGGCTTTCCTCCTCTGGCTCTCTGCCATCCATTGCCCGGTGTTGAGTCCTTGTATGCGATTGCTTTGCTGACCTGCAGGTGTGTTTACCTGCGTCAGCTGACAGGGAAGCAGCAGGCATTTTTCTGTGCTCTCTGAAAACAGGCTCCTATTCATCATGCCAGGTTTTCTTGTTCCGCACAGCAGTTGATAATTAAATAACGTTAACCGGAGAATATGGAGAAACGCACGGCCCCTGTTAGGCGCTCTCCATCGTTTGTTTGCTGTCATTTCTTGATCCTTCCCATATCCTTACTGCCGAGAGTAATGAGGTTTACAGAAGCTGATCTTTGGTAGCTTTCGAAAGATGTGTTTTTAATGAAAACTGCCTGTGTCTTAAATATTTTCCCGGGGTTCGCATGGTCTCCTGGTAGAAAGGCATAATAGCAGTGATTATGATAAAAATCTGCAAGCTGCTTGCCGCTTCAGATGTGATGTGGAGCCAGCAGTTTTCACAAATGCTATCTCAGCTGCCCGGAGCCACCACTACTGTTCCTAAGGACTCCGGTTTTGCTCTCAGCAGTTCTCATGAACAACAAGATCTGAGGAAGAATCACAGGCAAGAGCTTGGAGTCTTCCTCAGGCTACGGCCATGATTGAAGACGAGAGATACCACATGAGCTGAGAAATGGTCAGCTAGTTCTGCTAAGGGAGGCCCTGATATTCCACTACCTGTCCTGATTAACTGCTCCACTTGAAATTAGACACCTGCTCGAAGACGCACCATTTTAAGCTCAAAGCGAGTTGACAAAACGTAAAAATCCTTGGTAATGTGAGTGGGAATTTGTCAGCTGCTGTGTGAACATATCAGTAACTCTTGTCTGTAGAGTGCCTGTGTACACAATCATTTCACTGATGTCAGGTAGGGAGAAAAATGTAGACTTCAAAGAGGTGAAAGCTTGCACATTTCATTCTATACAGCTTTTAATATTTTATTGTCATGTTCTCTCTCTCTCTCATCTCTGAAGCTTCCTATGAAAACAAACACCCAGGGTGGCTGGGTCTACAGGAGAGTTCCTCCCCTGGTAGCTATGGATCCAGGTCTTCGCTGGGACACTCCTCCATGCCTCAGGTAAAGAATCTGTACCATGTAGGAAGCAGGTCCGAGGAGATCCAGTGTCTTTATGGCCTCTCTGTGGCATCTGATTAAGAATGGGATGGTGGAGATATCCATTGTCTCTTATATACTAAAGACATGGCCTTTGGGTTTGCAAGAGATGGGTAGACATTTCATGGCAGTTAATATTTCATTTCTGGGTTGAATCACTTGTTAGTTGCTTTTTTTTGTATAATTTGTTCCGTATTATTGATACACAGTCATCAGTCTAATGCAAGACGTGTGCGTATGTTAGAATGACTGTTTTTTAAAATGTTTTGCAATAGTCCCCCTTTTATTAAGCACCCTGGACAATCGCCAGTTTCCCTCTTTTCAATGCCAACCGTTCTGGCTGCCAGTGTTGGATCCGGCCCCAGACCCAGAGGTGTAATGAAAGAGGGCTGTGTCTTCTGATGTCTCCAGATACGCTGGACTGGTGTCAGTCATGCTGCTTTCTAAATGTAAATAAGGAAGGCAGCAGAGAGCATACACACGTTTTGCTGTTTTAACCCATTCGTGCAGGCGAGTCTAGATGGTGCCGAAGATATACAGGACTCTAGTCTAAAAATGACGCATGGTATAACTGTGAACGACAAAGAAAAAGGGAATTCTGCACTAAAACAAATATTTAAATATCCTCGTAGGGAATGGTTCCCTATAACCAGGGAACAACGGGGTGTAGGGTGTACTATGCCTGATACTCGTACACGGCACACCTTCACGTATGTGTGTGTTTGTGTATAAATGCAATTGACATGTTTTGAGCTGACTTTTCTGTAATTGTCTGCTTTTGTCATTATTTACCATTCGCAGTTCCACTTTTTAATCAAATGCACTGCATGTACTTAACTTTTCTTCACACAAAGAATATCGGTCTGTGTGCTAAGGTTGAATACAATCAATGAATAGTCTGTTGTGTCTTGACTTGTGCAGCCTAGTGTGTGACTACAGTGTATTTTAGTTTTCTTTGGAACCTCATAAAGACCGACTAAACTTTGTAATCAGCCGAGTAGGAGATTGGCTTACTCCAGGAGTACTGTTAATTAAAATCAATTGAAATTCATTTGACCTGTCTTGCTGGCTAAATGACAGCAGTGAGATTGCCCTTGGGAGACACGCGCTGTTTGTCCAGGTTGCTAGATTTTGTAAGAAAAGGCCGGGCAGCTCAGTGTTTCTCAGGGATTTTAATTTATCTGCTGTTGTCCCAACACATATAAGACGTAATAAGAATTTGTCTTAGCCTTCCGAGAACCTGCCAGTGCTCAGATATGTCATTGTTAGTACTCACAACCAGGCCAGTGTTGTGAATAACAAGTGGGCGTTTATGATTGATTGTGTCTGGCCGATTCATTTTAACTTCCACTTAATTGCCTAGTTTAAATGATTGTCGCTTTTCAGGACTCTGCAATCAATTGCTTTTATGATAAAAATTGTGTAATTATGTTTTTGAATTGCACCGTTTCCTGTGACCGTAGCATTTTCTCATGGTGCACACCCTGGGTGGAAATGCAGTAGTAGTTTTAACACAACCCATGGTATGCAAACAGGTTAACATCTGTTTATTGCAGTCTTCGAGCTCACTCTGACAAGTCATACCACTGACAAATTCATTATTACGAGTACTAAAATAAATATATAATTCTCTATGGTAAGTATGTATTGAACAGTATACACTCAATTTAAAAAATCACCTGTGCTTTTGTTTTTCTGTTGTTGTAAATGCCTCCTTTTTAAGTCTGTAGAGACCTGCGTTCAGCAGTGAATTACAGGATTGCTGAGCAGGTTTCCCCTATGATAGTGAGCCGTCGCTGCGACGGGTGTCTGTCAGTAACTGCAACGTTTTCCTGTTCTCCCGCAGGCTCATCCGGTGCCGAGGGCCTCGGAGCAGAGCGCAGTGGATTACCCTGATGACCCCTGGAGGATCACGGAGGAACAGCGGGAATACTACACTAACCAGTTCAGGACCCTGCAGCCGGACCTCGGGGCTCTCATTCTGGGTAATGCTTTCTATCCAAGTATTCACAAGAACCAAGCCTAGGTAAAGTTGTTGTTTTTTAAAACTTTTACAGTAAACAGGTTTTACTGAATTAAATAATGTACTATAATATCCTTCCATCAGCTGCTTTGCTGTCTTCGTGCAGTTGTATTTTTTATTCCTGTCATGCATTGCAAGTTGTTTTCTGAAGGTGATCAGCCTGCACTGTCGAGAGGGGGATTTTAAATGTGCAGCTTTGGGGGGGAAATTAAATGGTTCCCTGATACACCGAAGAAAGCACAAAAACTTCACACAATATCTACCTTTATTATAAGTTCTGTCGATTGATTTCCAGGCAATACAAGCCACTCCTAAAAGGAAAAAGATCAAATACATAAAAAATCAGCCTATTGCAACAATATAAAGCAAACATGGAATTTCTGGTAAACATACATTTCTTACTGGAAAAAAACGTAAATATTTATGGCTCTGTTTTTAAGCCAGGTGCGTTTAATTTAATGTTCTCATTTTTTTATTGTGTTCAAATAACAGCATAGCCAGTGGATTGTGTGGTCAATATTTAATTCACTACCAGTTATCTTTTACTACCAGCAGATGGCACCTCATGCACTTATGGCCTTTTCACATGGGAGGTCATGTGCCAATTTTTCCAGCCTCATTCCAAGAATGGAGCATCTTGGGATTAAATATCTGCAGTCATTCAAAAATATTTCTACCAATCGTCACTTCTTGAACATCAGATGTTCTTTGTGATTTTGCTTATTATTGCATGTCAACAAAATAGTAGTTATATTGTTATGAAGAATATTTGTTTTCTTTTCTTTTCTTTTAGGGACTGTTGCAAAGAATTTCTTTACAAAATCGAAGCTTTCGATTCCAGAGCTGTCCCACATTTGGTATGTTTTTTTTATTAATGTCATTTAATTTTATTATATTTTTTACATGCAGAACTAATAGGGATTTTAGAAAGTGGGAAAAGGAAAGGTAGAAATCGGAGGGAGGGGTGATTGTGATTGTTGCAGCTTTCCCATGAGGTTTTAGGCAGGATTAAAATATTTTCAGAATTACGTAATTACAGACATTGAGCTGGGATTGTTTTCGCAGTCGCACAGAGGCATTATGTGTTTGTTAAGCCTTTTGCAAAAAACAAAACAAGCAACAATGGTGAGACCCTATAGAAAGGGTTCTTGCGTGAAGAGAACTGGGACAGGAGATCAGCGCGGTGCTTTAAGGGTCTTGAAGAATAATTGGGAAGGGGTGGGGGCTTCTCTTCCTTCCCCTCATTAAGTGTAGAATCGCTTAACAAAGCAAACAAAGAATCTAATCTGACAAAAAGATGCAGCACGATTTTTTCTTTTCATGGCTGTCATGTGAGGTTTCTTCTTGGTGCCTCTCCATATACTTCTGATCTGTTCAGATTTTGCTCCATTATCCTGAAATTGGAATAGTTAAAACAGAATGTACAGTTAAAGTTGATGTGTCATTTTCATACACACTTTATGCCTTAAAAAGTTTCTCAGGAATGACCCCCTCCCCCAAAAGTATTATAATTATTATTATTACGGTAAATGTATGCTCTGATCAGACCCTCTGTCTACGCAAAGTGCATGTCTCTCATTATGAAGAGCTTAATGCTGGCCGCTGTGTTTTCCTGACAGGGAGCTGAGTGACGTCGACTGCGATGGTGCCCTGACTTTCCCAGAATTCTGTGCGGCCTTCCACCTCATCGTGGCTCGCAAAAATGGCTACCCTCTCCCAGAAGCACTGCCCCCGACCCTGATGCCTAGCTTTCTAGAAAAGGACATGGGTATTGCATCTTTATACAGGGATATCTATACCGATATAAGGACGAATAAATAAGTTTTGTTTTATGTAGAGGGTTTTAAAACCGTACAGTGTTTTAAAATCTTCACGAAATTTCTACAGCTGCTTAAGTAACGCATTCTGGCAACATTTGTACAGTAAAAGGTTGACATTTGTTTCCCTCCATTTACATGATATTATTCTGTCTTGTCTTGGTATAGCACCCCTCATTTCCTATAATTTTTCATTCCCTATAATATCAGGACTTCTTTTTACTCCCAAATCTGGGGATGTGGGCAACATAAATCATTTTGTATATTAATTTTCACTTAGCACCTATGTGTCCTGTGTATCAGGATTATTTAGACTCAAACTTTTTAATCATTTAAACTTTTTTTTTTTTCTCCCCAGCTCCCCAGCCCGGAGGTGAAGTGTTCTTTGGCTCATTTTCTGAGTCCGTGCCTTTAACCCAGCAACAGAAAGACCCGGCACCTGCCCAGGTGAGACAGCAGAGTCCTAGCTGACACTCCGATCCATATTTAGTTACTGAAGAAGTCTAAGAAAATCATGTAATTGATGTCAGTATCAGTAAAGAAACCCTGTTGCTTGTCGCCAGATTAATTAATATACTGAAAATTACAACTGCTTGTCATCATTTGAACCTTCACTGTAGAGAAATTGAGGTATATTCTGTAAATTGTTAAAAATGCCCTTCACAGAACTCTTAACTATTTCAGTACGGCAGTAAATAGTTTGCAGTCTGTGTTATTCAACAAGCACATAATCAAGGAAACTGATATGAAGAACAGTCCCCCCACACAACCTGTTGCCACCATTAGCCAGATGTGAATTGTGACACGGGGTCACTGAAGCAGTTCTCAGCAGATTGGGGTTTTCTGCGGTGTGAAGGTGGACGCTCTGGCTATTTATTTAATGGGCTTCAGGATTCATTATCATGTGCTGTTCTGAGCCAAATTTAAAGTTGATCCGCCATTGTAACTGGATTTTAACTGAAGGCCTGATGTCAGATTTCCAATTTTGACGCCAGCAACACTGGCTTGTAAAGCAATATCTCAAGAAAAGCACATGCAATATGTAGCGTCCAGGACGATACACAAAACCAGCTACTGTAGACACTCCAAAAGAAACCATATATCCTGAAACGGGATCGTATGAAAGGAATTGAATTTGTGTGTACATATGCAAATGATCGTTGTGAAATCATAAGCCACTGTGAACAATACAGAGCGTTAACTTTTTCACTTTGTGGTATCATCAAATTCTTGTCAGTCTTTTATGTCTTCCAGCAAAACTGCAAGGTTGTTTAGAATATGGCTGTTTAAATTATGATAAAAAGGGTTGTCCTACATGAAATTGCCCACTCGAAGCTTCAGGAAAGTCTTGTTGGATAAGTTTTGGTGGATAAGGAAACGGTGAACTTTCTCATTTACGTGTTTGTCTATGTATAATAATCAAACCTTTCAAGAGACCTGAGCTTAGAGCAGGGCACCTGATGCCAAATTACTGGAAAAACACAAGTAAATCAATGTGCCGCTTTCTGCTGGTTGGTCCCAACAGAAGGCCGAGCCGCTGATCCTGTTTGAGGAAGCAGAGTCCCGGCCTGCACAGCCAGACTGCAGATTTGAGGTGACTTTTCTTTCAGTAATTATTATAATTTCAAAGAAAACCCCTTCGTATGACCTAATTTATTAAATAATTCAGTCCTATAAAAGCTTTATAAAAACTGTTGGAGGTAGAGGGCGCTAGTGCCTACCTGTGGCGTGTGGGTTGATGTTACTGAAAAAACAATCGTACCTAATTGGAAGCAAAGCTCTTTCTATGTTGTTATTTCTTATACGATTGAAAAGTCCCTTTTTATTGGTTTCTATCGCAGGAGAAGAACAAAGCTGAATCGATGCAGCCTACTCTGTCTGAGAAAACAACATCAAAGCCAGATCTAAGGGATGTCAGCTCTGTGTCAGGTAGTGGCCGTGTGGTGTCTGATGTCCCAGCTCCCCTTTTCACCTTTCTGCAAATTCAAATGCATCTCAGTTGTTTTCCGACTACTGATACCGAATCCCAGTTATAACTGCAGGTTATTCCCTTTACATAACAACAAGCCACCTCCTCGAAATCTCTCGTTTTCATTTTGATTGGCAGTTTATTTTCTGCACTTATGCTGTATGAAAAAGTATTTTATTTTGTAAACCTGTAATGCAAATACCGGAACATCAGTACCAGCCAGAACTGCCAATAATGATGCTCACTACTACGAGCACCTGGTTAGCAATGGGGCGCCCTGGCATCAGCCAATGTAGTGCCATCTGTGGGGGATGCAAACTATAGCCTGTGAAAGACCGCTAGTCCACTCAACTCATCCTCCACACGATGCATGTAGCTTGAGGAAACCCTGAATTAACCAGGTGGGCTTTCCTAATGTCCTGAAGTTTAGTAGGACATTTTTCTCTGCTAGGAAGTAACCACCATGTCTTTTTGTTTCCCTTAAAGCCTTCAGTCCAAAGCGAATACCTGCCATTCAAGACGAGACAACCGAACGCCTTGACAGAGTTCCAGAAAAGCCAGGTATCCACATCCGTGTGCTTTGTTTCATCAAGAAAACCTGAATCAACTGCTGTCTATCCAGCTAATTCACAGGATTTTTGGGAAAAGTTTATTTCCGGGACCTGCTACTTAGCCAAGTCAAAAGTGTCGCGCAATGTGCAGAGTTTATCGCATAAAACGAAAAGATTTGTCTGCATGTCTGGCACGAACACAGTCCTATTCCTCAGCTTGTACAGATGGGACTGGGGGTGAATGCTCGATTATCACGGCATCGTGGCAGAGCTGCCCTCAGCACGAACGCTGGGACCGCGGTCAGCTCTCTTTGCAAAGGAGATGTCAGCAGTGTCGTTGACCCGTCTTGTCCCTGAAGCGTGGCGGGGGCATTAATGAGGCTGGCGATGAAGTCTCTGACCCTTTGTATCCACCACCATGTGCACTAGTAAAGCCAGAGGAGAAAGAGGCAAGGGAAGCTGCTAACAAACACTGGAATGGGGAGCGAGAATGGGTATTATGTGCTAAAAACTAGCTCAGTTATCACTAGATTGTGTTATTGCAGGATTATTAAAGTTGTAAAATGTGTCTTCCAGACCTTGCACATAGGTATAATTTAAATAGGGAGTTATTTATCACTTTTAGTCCAAATGAGTACTGTTTAAAAGTACTGAATTATTGTTGTTGATTTTTGTGGTTTTCCGGTGAAAAGAAGATCACTAACTCCCAATAAAAGCAGTCAACAAATCTTCTCTTTTCCAGATAAGATAAGAGAACAGTTATGCTGATGGTTCAAGAGAGTCTTAACAACTTGATAAGTGTGTTGTCTGCAGTGATACAAATCAAAAGCAGAGAGTGCCTGCCTTCTAGTGTTTAAAACCGGGAGTGATTTAATCTTTTCAAGAGGTTAATCAGAGGAGAAATGATAGTTGTAGTCCTCATGGTTAAATGGATAAATGGTGCTTCTCACGAATATAAAACACGGCAGCGACATTTTGCACGACATTGCAGCGGCTCAGACGTTACTCTGCTCGTTTTCCATGTGGTTATTATTACTGTAAAGGAAGCTGCTGTTGTGATTTGAAAAGGCAACCCAGTCGAGTTCCAAACCAAACTGAAACATGAATATTCCCCCTCAGCTGGGAAATTAGTGGAACAAACAGAAGTTGCTGCCTGCCAATTGCGTGTGATTAAAAATTAAATGTTTGAAAAGATTGTGTATGTCATGCATTCAGCATTAATTTAATTCATTTGCTTTTAATTATAGAGCACTTAACGTCACTGCACGTGCTGCATATGAAACCACATGAAAGATGAACTGAGATGCGTTCTCAGACGGCGTGTTTCAGATCTCTATTTGGCGTAGATTTGTACTATTTCCCGGCTCCGTGTAAACCTGGTCAGCTCAGACAGTACACTGAGGCTCAATGAAGGAACATTACAGAGCAAGCTTCTATAGATTACCTGGAACACGGGTCTGAAATAAATCTCGACAACTTTTTGCCAAATTGTTAAATCACTTTAAAGCTTTCCTGACTTGTCTTGGGGCCTTTACAACTCTGCGGAGCCTAAGGTATGTCAGCAACAAAAAACGCTTGATTCATTTTAGAGTGGTAGCTGAGATATTCAGGAATGCTTACTTTAAACTCTGTTCATTGTATAATTGTTCATTCTGAACAAAACCCAGTTGTTACATGTACATAGATATTGTTTTAGAGCAGATTTATATACACACACGCACTAGTTTTTGAGGATTTTGAGTAGCGATAAATACTGAAGTGCTGTACATATTTATATAATTGTACACCAAATGAGGTAATGGACACCAAACGAGCAAGATGGGTCGAATGGCCTCCTCTCCTTTGTAAACTGTATGTTCTATACGTGCAGAGCCTTTCTAATTCTATTGAATGCAAAATGATTTCTAAACGTGGACAAAATATGTTTTGGGGAAGTGATATTTGTATATGTATTTTAAAATGAAATACTGTATTTATGGTTGCCAGTTATTGCAGAATTGTTGTTAAACAATGTCAATGCTCATGATCGTCTTGTTTCAGATCCACCACAAGAGCTCGATCACCAGGTGAAGTCGAGAACAAGACCCAGGTAACGTGCTCAGAAAAGAGGAAATTAGTCTGAATGAGTGCATTTATTGATATCTGTCGATACACAGTATAATCAATGCTCCGAATGTGAAGCACAAAGTGAAATAATGTGCAATAGTGTGAAAAGCCGGTTTTTGACTCTTCCTTGGTATATTACTGTAGGATCTCCAAATTGTCAACCTTCAAGTAAATACAACTGCCGTCTTCACCACATCTCACATTATTCTCTAATTTGAGATTTTTTGTGAAAACTGGCAGCTACCTCTCTGACGCCCTTTCGGGTGCTGTGCCCTGTCAGGTCGTATTCGAGCACCTCGATTGACGATGCCATGAAGAAGACTGAGGAGCCCCCCACGCCACCTCCCAGACCCCAGAAGACCCACTCCCGAGCCTCGTCCCTGGACCTCAACAAGCTCTTTCAGCAGAGCAGTCAAGGTGCGCCAACGCACCATCTGCAGTTTAATTAGAAAATAAGCAGTTGGTCATTTAAAGAAAATGACAGAGGAAAATACATGAATGAATGAATGAAGGAACAAATCAGAAAAATTATAAACCATCCAGTAAATGTTTTGCTCAACAGATCTCAAGATGAAGTACCGAGTGACGATAAGCCTACATTTGTGAAATCAGATTACAAATAAAACTTTAGTAAATCGTCAATCGTTTAGTAGTCTTATAGCCCTTTAATAATACACTGTTCTTGAGATTTGCAAAGTGATGTTAAACTTCCTACATGTCTGGCATTTCAGGCTTTAAAGGTGGCTGGCTGCCCCCCCCTCCTGCTCTTCCTCCAAGACCCCTCGCCACCCAGGTGAGAACCTAGAACCCTGAGCCCTGCTGTTCTAGAGCCCCCTCGTCTCGTCTAATTCTTGCTTTTACTCTTCTGGGCCGGGTTGCACCAGCTGTGTGTGAATGCAGCCCCAGGTTGGCAAGTGAACCCTGTTGTGTGTGACTTGTTAGTTTATAACTCCACACATACTGACGACAGAACCGGGTTAATTTGTAACTAAGGAAGTCGATTACGTGTGTTTGCTTCACTGCAGCTAATCACAGCTGATAACTGTATTTGTGTGCAAAGAGAAAGATAATACAAAAATAATGAAACAAAATAATCTATATCTGAACAAGATTAACTATATTAATGGTCTTGTGTGAACTTCATTATTAGAGTCACAAGCTTTCACAAATTCAAAACTGGGATTTCATATTTAAACAGCAGGCAGATGTATGTATTACTAGATATAACAATGAACTGTTTTATATTTTAAAAGCTGCAATGACTTGCCAGTATTACTTTTTCCAACTGTAATGCTTAAAAGAGAACAAACACATATTTTATTCTGGAATATTTATTTATTTACATAATTCTCCTGTGATCAGCTCACACATACCCAATGGTATGTGTAAATTGTAAGTGACAATTAAGTGTAATGTGATTACTACATTTACACATGTTGCACCCAGGAAGATTGTCATGTGTAAAATGAAATTAAGTAAGGATTTACACTTTAACTAAACTACATTTTAACTCATGCATAGCTGGTGCGAGGCCGCCCTAGAGCTAAAGCTGTGCAGAAACAGGTCTGCTAATGTATTTATTTATTAATGACAGTGTTCAATAAATAACTGATTATAAATGTAGTCTTTAGATGGGGGGAGGGGGATAAATCCCTGTTTTGCTGTTAGAATGATCATCAGCACATCATGTTGTACGATATGTCAATGATGAGAACATCTGAATGACTCTGAGTGTGCTCTGTAAACACAGCCTGGCTCTCTGTTTGGTGTTGTGTTTTAGATCCCCCATTTCATGCCCAGCACAGAGAGCGCACCAAAGCAAAGCCCAGTGCAGCAGCCTAACTTTGCGGACTTCAGCAAGTTCAGAGAAGAGGTAAACGCCAGGTGCCCAGTCACAAGGACTCTGTTCCAAATTAATTCAGGTTCACTGCCGTACTTTTCCTGCCCTCCACGCGTTATTACATATGGGAACGGTTCATATATCTTGTAAACTGAACTTCAGAAAGGGGTAAGGCACTATATTCACTTCTGTGGTATTGCAATGCCATTGTTTCCAGTTTGTATACATATTCAGAATCCAGTTTTGGCATCCCCAAATCTGTGTAAATGGTTAACTACCAAATGTACCGCATCCCTGTTCCCAGAGTGTCAGTGTATTCTGTGCAGGTCATGCTTCTTTAGGTAGGAGTTTACTGCTTTGTTTGTTGTCTTGGCCATATTACTTTTTCAACCTGGAATATTGAGAGCAAGGTGTGGTGGGCCTTCAAACCAGCTTTCAAGTCAGTTCCGCCCCCTTCTTCCCAGTGAGCCTTTCTTTGGCCGTTAATCCTTTATTGTGTCATAATGGAATGTTGCCCCTCAGCCCTCACAGAGATTCACACGAGCTAATATTAGACGCAGAAGCTGGGCCCGGAAAACAAGGCACTAAATTGAAATCTGCGATGTATTCTTAATGAAAATTGAGTTTTATATTAGTCATCCCTATGGCAACTTTCCATCTCCATGGATACAGGGCTTCTCATCTAAAAGCTGTACGTCTGCCTGCATTCGAGACTATTTTTATCGGTTAAGAAAAACAAAAATTATCCACCTGTCACCGTGATTGTCTAATTTATTTTAGCTTTCTTTCTCCCATTTATTTTGTTGAATTTATTTGGAGCTGTAATCCCCTCAAAAATGACTTTCTTTAAAACTTTGGAAACTTATTTAAAGTTTGTTCATTTGTCTCAGCTCGCGCCCACAGCACTGTTTATCTCTGTGTGCATCGGCCTTTGCCTTGTATGGTTGTGAAGGTACAATGTTCGCTGAGGAGGTAAACTGTCCAAGACTCCTATTTGCTGCCAAGTTTTGAATCTTGGCTGGAAATCAAGTGTAATAGAGAGTGCCTTATTAACGACAGTGTTCCCAGAGTGGAGGAAGGGCACAAATATCCACAGATGTATTGTCTCACTAGCCGACAATGATCCGAACTGAATGGGTAGAGATTGCCGGAGCAGAACTCAACCTTCGTCTGTCCAGTAGCTCAATATGACCTGTAGTTGAGGTTTGCTATGTGGTGGATTGATCAGAAATTCACTGAGCGTCAGCACTCGGTTCCAACATGGAAGTGAAACTTTAATTTGCTGTTTGACATTGGGGAAATTAATACATTAGCTGATACTTCTTAATTAGACAGAAATTGACATTTATACCACAATGTGTGCAATGTAATCCTTTCTTTGCTTTACTTTCTCGCTGAAAACTGAAAGGTCTCCCTCTGTGCTGAATGGTAGATGCAGTTTGCCACCAGGGTAATAGTTGCAGACTGAGACATGCAAAAGATAGAACCACATACATTTTACTGCCTAGTTAGACAGTTTTAGACAGACATTTTATTCAATACCCTATTTTGAACGATGTCAATTTATCTTGTGAATCTGACTCCCGAAATTGGCAATAGACTCATAACAGAGTCTACCTTGTTATCAGGTTTCTGTTACTGCAGGCAAAATCATGGTTAAAGGGGGATGTATCAATTTAGCTTCATGCCTTGAAGAACACAAATGCATACCAGACAATTATCTGGCAGCATAAGACGTTGATTCAGACAAAGGTTGTCTCTAGACTTGATTGCAACGTTTCAGAGGATGTATAAATATGTGAGGTGGATATTCAGATACAATTCTCAGTGTGTTGTGCGTGTTTATACACAGTACAGGTTTCTGAAGTTTCTGAGACTATTCATGTGCCATTTCACAGAGTAGTCGTGTTACTTTGCAAGACTATCTCACTGCGTTGCTGTGCTGGCTCATCTGCCAAGCTTCCTTAAGCAACTTGGTTACATTTTCCTCCCATTTGTGCAATGACTGACAAGTGGTGGATCATATACACAGAAGTGTCTTCTCTCTAGAATTTATACGTTTTTATTAGTTTTGAGTTTTGTCTTCCAGGGTGTGTCACTTCTCCAACTGTGCACACACTCCTTTAACACTACAAGCGCCGAGCCGGTCGATTTGACCGATTTGGTTATTCAAATTTGAATTACTCTGTGTTCCTAAATACACTGCGCATACCCGTTCGTGACTTTTCCTAAATATATGTATTAAACATGCCTACAGCGTTTTAGCTGGATAAACTCGAAAATAAATAAGTTATAAACACATTTAAATGAGGTCATTTAAATACATAATAACTCAAATATAACGCATAATCCTGAGTCAGTCTGGCACTCAAGTGGCGATCTCTACCTGTCTACAGTCTTTCATGTGCTTGAAAAACACACGCATTGTACATCATTACAGGTGTTTCTTACAGCTGTACTCAGATTGAGCTGATACAGTGATTACCCACAAATAATCATGGATTTGAAACGGAGACTGAAGAGAGCTCGTTTTGGACATGCCGTGTATATGAACATGACTGATTCAGGGGATCAGTGATACTGGGAATGACAGATCATTCGTGGGTTTGTGCCAGTGCTGTGAAAACACTGCGAGTGAAACGCAGGTCCAAATGGCACCGAGTGCTTTTACTCTACTGATCAATACACGATCAGTAATGCACGGTACAGAGTGCAATAGCGCAGCACATCCACCAAAATCATGATTCACGGACATTATCAGCGGAGGAGCATTTATTGTGATGTTATATATTCGTGGAGTAAAAGTATCCACCTGGAGAGTGTGAGGTACGAGCTCATGCAGGGAAAGTGCAGAAACGTGTCCTGTGTGACTGTACGAGCTGTCAGGTATGCAGGCTGAATATATAGTAAATAGTTTATGGAATTACAAAGCTACAGTGAATAAAAGCAGTATATGTTGAAAACTAAGTTTACACTGTGTTGACAATGTTTACTTTCATGTACAATTATGTTTTGATAAATGCAATATTTATTTTTGAACTATAAAATATTGCTTCTGAGCATTATTCCAATATTTACGTTTACACTTGTTTCATGATCTTATTGTATGCCATTTTTGAGCTTTTTGCTTATTGTAGGCTATATTTTGACTGCAGTGTGGGTGTTTAGAAAAAAGTGCGTTATGTATAGCAATAATATTAATGTTTTATGATCATATTTCAATTTAAATACTACATTGTGCTATGTGCTATGTAAATGTTGGATTTGAAGTTAATGAATAAAACTTCTGAGTTTTATACGATGGTTTGCCTTTGATTATCATATCGCAGCTGTTAAAGAGCTATCGGTTACAATGACCCGCTTTGGCGCTTGAAGGTAGTTCGAAATGTCGGCGCTTCTAGTGTTAAATCTGAATGTGTCTCTCGCTCTCATATTGAGTTTCTGTTCCGGTCAGCTACCAGGGAAAAATAAAGAAATCTTTTTGCTTTAAAACACCTTGACCTTGAGGGCAGATGGCATGGTTGTAGACTTGAGCTTTACTCAGAGGAGTAATTACATTATCTGCCACCTGTACTTCTGTTTCAGTAACGTGGATCCTTGTCACTCAACCTAGCCTCACAGTAACTCCATCTTAGTACTTCCCAAACATGCTACAGTCCCTCTGAGCAGTACTACAGTGAATAAAAACAGATTATTCTTTTTCTACTGTATAACCAGTGATTATTAGAGGCTGGGTTCTGTGGTTATTAACAAACAGTGGTTAGTAACAAACAGCCCTGTTTATGTACAAGCATACAGTACAGGCATGCAAACATGGATATGTGCTGCTTTATTAGCCTTTAGTATTGTACCATGCCCTTCCTTCTTAATTTTTGCTTTAGGCTGAACGCTGTCAAAGTAGTGTTGAGGTTGTGCTCTGAGATCTTCACTCCCTACTAGACAAGACTCCGGTTTCATGTGTCACTCATTCTGTTGGAAAGAAAAAGAAACCCATACGTCTCCATGAGCTCTGAAACGAGCACCTTATTATATGCATTAATCAGATATCATTTTTGTAAGTAATCTTAAGTTTAGGATTTGTACGACCGTCTCACTGAGTGATTATCTAGATCTGATATCCTCTGTTCAGCTACTGGAATCCATTAAACAACATAAAGCGTTCTTCTTGTGACTGAAGCCGATATCCATGCAGAATTAATTTGACGTGCCCATTACATCACAGCAGAACCGATCGAAAACAGATGTCTTGTTCTGATCAGGTTATCGTGCCCTGGAGACCTTGGAAAAAGAGTCCCTGCTTTTTCTTCTTCTCCTCCTCCTCTTTCGTGTATGGGCTTATATGTTTGATCATTCTTTAGTCGACTCTTGTACTGGACTGCATGTGATGTGTTTGAAGGAACGTACAAAACTAAATTAACAGCATCAAACTCCATTGTACATGTTTAGTAGTATTGTCACCTCAATTTGTGTATTATTTCATTAGGGAATATTGTGATTAGCTACAGCTACGTAGAAACAATCATCCTGTGTTGCTCTCAGCTGTCGTCTTGGCTTTGCAGATTCAAGGTTGTTTAAGGATATTGTTGTTGTTCATTTGTTTTAGAAACTCGGGGAAATTATTATTTCTGAAAGAGTGGCCTTCGGGAACTAGTCTTTGTATTGAATTTATAATAGATAGGAAGATACATATGATAATTAGTTTTAGAAACCACAACTAAATTTAGACCTTTGTTAAATCGTAACGTTTTTTTTTTAATGAAGTTTCAGATTTAAGACACCATGTTTATGTTAATTGGCTTTATTCATTATTTGAAATGTATTAAATCCAATCCTGCATAGAAAAGACATTTTGCAGTCTGTATATTGAGATGACGACTATAAATAAACGTGTATTTTTCTGCACTCCATTTAGCAAATGCAGCTGACTGTTTACCGCCCAGTTATGTCACATCTAAGCTGTTTTGAAGAGACGATGCTGAAATAGCAATGGCGGGAATTTAAAACCAAGGCAGCGTTTTATCCCACTTAGCCAGCGTAGTTGGGCAACAACCCGTTGTCCTCTTTAGCCAGCTATAATTAGGACTCTTAACGTTGAGCCGCGGGATTTTGACTTGCGCTTCGGCCCGTCGCCAAATCGCGGCTTCGGGTCGTCTGAGGACGTTGTGTAAGCAGTGCTTTCTGACAGCATGTGTATTGCTTTGAAAGCTTCTCACACATACCCAGTCTTCATTTGGGATTCAGTTTGCCCCCTTTTTGCCAGCCTTTTCATCCTCTGTGATGGGTTTCCCCTCTCTCTATACGGCGGTCAGGTAAACCCAGGTCCCAGACAACCCAGGGGCAGTGGTTTTCCTCCGTCACACACCGAGCATTTAGTCTTCGGCGTTCTCCGTGACAGTCGTGCAAATTTAGCTTCTGCATTCGGCCCTTGGTGGCTTCATCCCAGGATCATTTTCAGAGTCCTAATTAACCACTGCCAGCCTTGCCATTTCCTGTGTGGTTAGAGCAGTATTCACATCTAACATGGCAGCAGCTGCACAGCAGTATTGGCACGAGCTGCTTTCATCACTGCAGATCGGGCAGGAGCTTCTGAAACCTGGTTGTGTGTTTGGGGGGATTTCAGAAGTTTTGAGGTTTTGTTTTGGTGTTACAGGGTACAGTGTGGTGTATGACAGTCTGGGAACACCCCATCATTTTATACGAGTGCTTCATTACTTAATTTAAATCCCAGGCTGACCTTCCTTCTCATATCTTTAACAAAACATTGTGAAAGCTTACACCTCCCTCCTGCCTGAGCACTAGAGTTTGATCTTCACAACAGAGCAGGACTGGTAAAATGATCTCACCATTCCTCGTTCCCTCACCAATGAGATTAGTAACAGAGATCTGAGCCTGGAGTGAAGATGGAAAAAGTCTAACTACCACTCACACCTTGGCTGCAAAGTCAGCGTAGCTTCAGTTGTTGTTGAGTTTGAAATGGGAAAGTGTGATCCGGGGGAATTATTAATATTCACCCCTCTACAGAAGCACAGGCAAGATACCCAACTCTGATACACGTGCACACACACCTAATATATGTGCTCGTATCTTTCGAGAGCGTTAAAATAAAAATCACTAGATTCTTTGCTCCTTCTAAAAGCAATAGATTCTGGTTAGAAGGCCCTTTGTAAAATCTGTCTTCATTAGTGCTAAGTGCTCGGGAAAGGTGAGGGAACTATGGCTCTGGCTTCTGCCGGGCAGGATGCCAGAGAGCGTGTCTCAGTCTTGACCTGAACACACCGTTCCTTTTAGTGCTCAGCACCTGGCAGGAGAGACGGCCAGCCAGCCAGATTAGTGAACCAAAATACATAGTGGCTCTGAGATCGAGAGCGGGGAGATTAGGAGGCCAGAGTCATCCTGCTCGGGCCTTTTCGTTGGGTGTAAAGGTGGGAGGTGGCGGAGCACAACCGTAGCACAGGCTGGTTGGTGGTTAGAGACTTCTCCTTTCCCATGGGAACCATTGAAACACAAATGGCAATTTGGGGTTTATTCTAACCAGTTTCAATCTGGTCTGGAGAGGAAATGCCCAGAGTCCTTGGTATTACAGTTTGCAGTGTAGTTTATTTGTCACCAGATGGTGCTGTTAGGAGTCAAAGATGCATTTAAACCTGGAGGGTAAGGGCCAGTAACAGCAAGATAATACCCAATTCGCACCAACATTGAGGATTCATGGCTACTTTCATCCATGTGGTGAACAGCTTATCCGGAAATATGCAAAAATTCGCATGTTTCACAGCAATTATCAGCAAGTCCTAATGAATTCAGTCGGATGGGGTATCTGTGAAGGCATGTCTGAACTGCTTGGTGGTAGTGTTTGCTGTAGATCACCGCAGTGAGTTTTTATTTTCACTCATTCATATCAGTTGTCGGCCTGACTTTCCTGCGATTGTTCCAAGATTTATTACAAATAATTATAATATCCGCTGTAAAAGGAGATAGAAAATTAAATTATATTTTTTGGTAATTTGAGAGATTAATTTCGATCACTTGCACAGTTTAATTAGAGAGAGCTGCTACATTTATGTGATACAAAACAGACATTATACATATCTATCCAAAATGTATTATTATTTAATATAAGATTTCTTTAATTTAATTTGTTTCTGGTGACATGTTTCATAATATAGTCTCTGCTCTGCTTAGTCAAGAGAAAATTAAGCGTCCCTGCATGACAATCACTGTTGAATTCGAAAGCTAAATTGTCCGAAGGCGGCTGTGAATGTTATATGGCGAACATTTCATTTTAACTTCCACAAGGATGGACTTGTGATTTACATGCATAAAATTAAGCAGCATTTCATTTTGTCACATTTATAACCCGGAGCAAAAGGATAGCCTTTGCAGACTGCAGAACTGGATCATAACTTAGTCTGCTTATTAGGGACGAGACCTGGAGGGATGGTTTGTTTGCCAGCTCTCATTTTTAAACCCTGTGTTTTATTGTCGGGTCCGTTTGTGTTGCAGGAGGAGAACACTGAGGATCGGGGTCCTCCCAGCAAGTCAGCCGTCAGCGCAGAAGAAGGCAGCCCTGCGAAAAAAGTAAGACCTGGCTGTGATTATGTCAGTAGAGATTGGATGCATCATTTTTAGTAGATCGGTTTCGCTGCCTCTCCTGGTATGAGGTCCGGGAACACGGTTCGGTCAGAAAGACTCCGGTTGCCATTCGTGATTGCAGGGTTTAATCTGACCCTCACCAGCCCTGGGAAGTGAAGTGAGCGTGTGAGATTGACCCTGCAGATCCTCTGTGACTAATCACACCAGAAATGTAGAACGTGTGTTTATTACAAGGGGGAGAAGAGCTCCTAACTGGTTCTGAACTGACTGGTAAACCACAACTAATCTCCCTCTCCCTCTCCCTCTCTGTCTTACGTGTCTTCTCTCAGGAGGGCATGCTGGCCCAGCCCCCACTGAAGCCAGTTCGCAGGAAATATCGTCCAGAGAGTCAGAATCTGGACTCCTCGGACCCTTCTGCCCCTCTGACATCTACCTCCTCTGGGCCTGGGACCAGGACCTCTCAAAAGTAAAAGCGTCCTTTACCTCAAGGCCTAAGTTTTATGAAATCAGTGGCCTGTGAGCTTTTCCTTACATTGTTTTCTTGAGTTGTTCACTGTTATGGGCAACCGAAAAGAAAACTTTACATGAACAGCAAAGCACCACACGTGAGGTTAACTAAATTAAAATGTGTGTCTACCTGATTAAAGTACCGCCCAAAGGAAATGCAGAAGGAGGTGAGGAGGTTTAGATTTGGAGAAAAAAGTCACTTTATTTAAGTTTATTATTTTATTTAAATAAAAAGTGGTTGCATTACCTGTTTGATCTAAGCTCTCTTTAGTTCTCCCTCTTCAGGCTTAGACGTTGCCTGGGCATTTAAATGCTCAATTGGAGGTATTTGTTTAAGCATTTAGACTTGCACTAGTCTGCAAATACTGCAGTAAGTTTAAGACAAGCTACAGGAACATTTCAAAGCAACATCCCAGAATGCCTGGCTAATCTGCAGCATCGGAGAAAGCTGTTCTGGTGTGTTGACAGAGGTGTGCAAATGTTGACACAGTGTAATGGCTTCAGCACATGTTGCTGTTTACCTAAACGGCAAAGCTGGGAACCACAGGGGTGATGTCACACCAAACAGCCCATCAATAACACTGCGACAGCAATTACTGGCACCCTTTGATTAATGCTTAAAACAGGCCACTGCGTGCCGGACCGACGACACTGTACCTGCTAATCAATCCTGCACCTCCATTTCTGCAGACAAGCCTCCAGGCAGAAGAAAGATATTCAGACAGCCATCCGGAAGAATAAAGAAGCCAACGCGGTCTTGACCCGACTCAACAGCGAGCTCCAACAGCAGCTAAAGGTCAGAAAACGCCTCCCTTTGCCAAACAGAACTCATTTCATGCGTTATGAAACTGAATTAAAAGTTTCAATTGTGCCAAATTCATCACCCCTAGAGGTTTATAAATCATAAAACGTCTATTCTGAGATGCGCACAGGGCGTTTTTGTTGATCTCCAGGTGTGCCACACAACAGGGAGATACTGAATGTACTAGCACACATTGGCCTTTAAATGTTTTGGTTTGTGGTTTTCAATTCGTCTTCTGCTGTAAAACTGTTCGACAGCTGTGCTTGTGTCTGCGAATTCCTCGTTGAACTAAAAACGGAGATCATAAAGAAATAGGAGAAGGGTACGTGTCCGAGGGATCCCGGCCAGAGGTTTGGCAACGCTCGCTGCCCGTGTGGTTGCAAAGCACTCAATTACGAACGCCCAGCAGAGCCAGCAGTAAACAAAGGGGAAAAGAGTATCACTGGAATTTGCAGGAATTTTAAAAATGTGACGCCTTAAAACCATCGTTTATTTGTGTCTCATGTCAGGTGCTTTCGATATAGGAGCTCCCATTGAGTCGCAGTAGACTTTCCTTATTAGAAACGTAAGAAAGTGTCCAATCGAGAGGAGGCCATTCGCCCCATCGTGCTCGTTTGGTGTCCATTAATAACTAAGTGATCAAGGATCCTATCCAGTCTGTTTTTAAATGTTCCCAAATTGTCTCTTCAGCCACATCGCTGGGGAGTTTGTTCAGATTGTGACGCCTCTCTGTGTGAAGAAGTGTCTCCTGTTTTCTGTCTTGAATGCCTTGAAGCCCAATTTCCATCTGTGTCCCCGGGTGCGTGTGTCCCTGCTGATCTGGAAAAGCTCCTCTGGTTTGATGTGGTCGATGCCTTTCATGAAGACTTGGATCAAGTCCCCACGTAGTCTCCTCTGTTCCAGGGTGAAAAGGTTCAGGTCCTCAGTCTCTCAGTAGGACATTCCCTTCAGACCTGGAATAAGTCTGGTTGCTCTCCTCTGAACTGCCTCTAGAGCAGCGATATCTTTCTTGAAGTGTGGAGCCCAGAACTGTCCACAGTATCCAGATGAGCTCTAACTAGTGCATTGTACAGTCTGAACATCACTGCCCTTGTTCTCAATTCTACACTTTTGACAATATACCCTAGCATTGTGTTTGCCTTTTTTATTGCTTCCCCACATTGTTTGGATGGAGAAAGTGAGGAGTCCATGTAGACTCCTAGGTCTTTCTCCCGTTATATCGCTACTCAAGCTCTTTGCATGAGTTCTGATTCTCTAATGGGAATTAACTGTGTCACCCGATTCCCATCTTAACATGTTAAGTGTGTTTTTAACTTCCCAATCCAATGTTGAGGTAATATAAACAAATCTGCCACAAGCCTAGAATGTATTATTTTTCTGTTTCAAGGTAACGGACAGAGATAAAAAAAACAAAACAAAAATCAAGACGGGCTACTCGATGTACACTCAAAAGTAAATACAATCCACTTTAATCGAAGGTCTCTCTCTTGGTTTATTTTGAACGGATTCTCCATATTGTGACTTCCGAGGCACACAACCTTAAAAACAGGAACGTTATAGTTGTACCACCAAGCTGCGTGCATTCGCCGCACTATACATAGAATTACATATTAGGAAACAGAATATGGAGTACCTCAGCGTCCAGATAAAACATGGATAGAGACGGAGTGTGAGTTTTATTATTTATTTAATTGAACTCCCTGTCTTCTGAAAATACACCAGACCTTTGACACTAACAGCTGCCTGACTCTTTAAAATAGTGGCTAGCAGCTGTGAAGCAACACTGTACTTTGCATCGTGTGCGTTTTCTTCCTGGGAGCACCCTGTATGGAGGGATTCACAGCAGTCTGTCTGTTTGGGCGAGTTAATTTCACGGCAAGAAATAACTTGCAAAGATTCACTTGGTGGCACTGGAATATTTTATTGCTAAATAATGAATGCAACCTTTTGTTATTTATTTATTTTTACCACCTCAATCATAAATTAAACTTGATTGTTGTTTGCAAATATTCAAGCTTCCTGTTTTAGGATAATTGGAAAAGCCTTGTTCTGTAATTGACAGTATTTCTTAATATGGACAAAATGTTGAAGTCTTGGCTGATGCCTGTTCATGCTTATATGGGATTCTCCTTTTATTTACGTTCATTGAGGTATAAGTTTCTCAAAATAATCCCAATACATGCTGACATATTAATCGAGATATATTCCACATGATGCATCGCAGCCCGTATGTGGAGGATTTGAAAGTAGCCCATTCAATGAAATAAGTGCGTATGAATTTAAACATAGATTTGAAGGTCAGAGTCCAACCTTGCTTTGTTTTCTTTTCACTGATCGTTATTCCCAGACTGTTAAAAAGCATTTGTCTATATTTCGGTCCTTCCACAAAAAGCCCCTTTTGAGAGAAAGAAAGGAGAAAGCCATCCCAAGAACGTCTGCCCCACTGCGCTCTGTGGAGAAACAATAAACAAGACTTAATGAAACACACATGGCGATCCTGTAAGGTGCACAGAATCTACATTCTGTAGACAAGGATCTGACCAGCTCGTCCATAGAGACCCACATATATATATTGTGGCGATCTGGGACTTTTGTGTTTAGTGGAAGGGCCTGTGTGTCTGTCGGTTTGTTGCATTGAGGGCTCAGACAGATCATTCGAGGATCTGATTTCTGGGAATTGTTCTAGCTTCCCGGGGATTGAAGGTAATCCCTGCGCAGGAACAGAGGAGACGCCAGGATTGGGGGAGCCGGTCACAGGTCATTAACCCCGACTCACCTCTTTTATTGTGTGTGGTTTGTGTAATCGTGAATCCAGAAGCCTGAAACGCTACAATGTATCTTATTAACACAAGTTGTGTTCTGTTTTTAGGAAGTTCACCAGGAGCGGATCAGTCTGGAGTCCCAGCTGGATGTCCTGCGTCCCATAGCTTTCGTATGACCGCCCCGCCTGCCCCTGTCCCTGCAGTCCCAACACTGAAACTAATAAAGAACGTCTTTTCTGCTGCGTTCGCGTTAATCCAGTTCTAAGACATGAGCTGAAAGGTCTGAAAGACTTTCTCCTGGTTGACCAGAGACTTTTTTTGTCCATATACTTTTTTTTCATTCTTTTTTTTTGGTGAAGGTAGATTTCTATCAGTACAGAAAATGAAAACCGAAGAGATGAAGCAGATTTTGGAAAACAAACCCAGCGCATGCACATACTCAGCCTGGCATTCTGGGTTTTACAGATGGGGGGACCTCTATCGGCGTTTAAAGTTGCAGGACTGTGGTCGCCAAATGACGCGGTGCTTCTGTCACAGAGAGAGGAGTCGGCAAGTAAACACTGCTGTGTCACGCATTTATAAAGAAGGGCAGATGTTCTGGAGGACGACAACAAAGGGACAGGATTATATGCCGAGGCTGCGTGGGCCTGTCACAGCTGGAAGGCAGGAATAAACCTCCACAGCAGTCGAGGAAAGGAGCCGACCGTCACGGAGTTCAACCAGAAGCAACCAGAGTCGCCAACGAACCGTTACGACACCATCTTGTGAAACCATTTCTTCTGAAAATATATTGATACTCTGTTAAATTAAAAAAGAGAAACTCAATCAAATCTGAGTCCAGATGCTTTAAACATGAATAAATTATGTTTGAAACGCAAGCTGTTTGTTTTGCTCGAACATTCATTGTCATACTTTATTACCTGCATTAGATTAATGAGATTAAATGAACCTTCTTTAAATCCAGATTTCAATCCAGGATCCAATTCCACTAAAAGATCATGGTGTCCCAATCGAATGTTCCCAATATATATATATATAAAGGAGATTATTTGGGACAGTATTACTCTATCAACCTCCTGATCGATTCATCATGCCTTGTGGAGAATTGGGAACATTCGATTGGGACACAATGATCTTTTAGTGGAATTGGATTCTGGATATATAGTATCATAATTTATATTTTTATGTCATAAACTACAGATAGAAATATCCAGATATAAAATGTTTTATTCTAATCGGAGATCTCTACATTATTTAACCCTGAATATCTGTATCTGAACCAAATTAATATTAATATTAGTCTTTATTTTGGTATAAAATAAATTGATGTTGATGTGTAATATGGGATGAGAAACAAATTAATTACTTTTAAAAGTCTAATTTAAAAGTCTAAATCTTCTTACAGTCGTGTTTTCAGTATCTTGAATAAGCTGGTGTTTTTTTCTGTTTGTCCAGAGTCCTCCAGTTGGTGAGAGTTTGTCCGCCTGATGCTGTAGGTCAAGAACCAGAGACTGAAATCTCTGTAAAAAGGATTCCATGCTGAACTAAATAACATGTTCAGTGGGCCAACCAATTAAAGCATAGATCTTTTGTGTTAATGACAGTTGTATCTGTCTCTCTTCACTCCAGCACAGTCTGAGAGATCCCCTGCCCCCCTCCTGGCACTGCCAGCTCCTTCACTCGCCCGTCTGCACAGTTCTCCTAATTTAGATTGTGCATGGGGTCGAGTGTGAGAGGACGGCGAATAATGGAAGATGTTTGTAGATCAGATGTAGGCACTGAGCACTCACCGCCATCCTGAAGTGACTACATGCTAGAAATGATCTTTAATCGCATTGTCATCGGTCGTTGCTTTGAAGGTGGAAAAGTTTCATTCAGAAAACATTTAACACGTCTGTTTTTACTACCTTTTTCTCTTTGGACAAAGAAAGAAATGATGACCAAGTTAGTTAACCATAACTGTCCGTGTTACTTGGTCATTCATCTTTTGTAAAACCTGGGAAGTTTCTTTTGCCTTTACTAATACAAGGCCTGCTAGCAGCGTCCGTCTCTGTATAAAAGTGTAACATTGAACTTTGACCTGAATGTTTGGCATTATTCTACTTGTCTTTTGTTCCTGACAGTACAGCATTAAATAACCCAGCAAGGCTTTATAAACACGGTGTCCTGTGAGCGTAAACAGGACACTGACAAACAGCACTTAAAAATTATATATATTTTTTTCCTCTTACTGATATAAAGGTAATATAATAAAGGTCAAAAAGGGCTTAACATTTTATTTTTGTCTCTGAAATATGCAAAAGATTTGCATTTCACATTCTTTAATAGTTCCATAGCTACATCAGGTTTCAGATGCTGTCCATCTGTTTATTTGTACTCTTCGTGCTGGAAACATTTGTATGAAAAGCAAAAATAATAAAGCACATTGTTTTTTCTTGTGAAAATTACATCAGCTTCATCATTGGGCATCGAGAATGCCACGGAGACACGTGCTCGTAAATTTGTCAAACGTTTTTAAATATTGAAAAGATTGTGAAGAATGTTGCTGTTGATCGTGTGAGACAAATCGTATTCATTCTGCTGAGGGGACATGTTTTCACTGCCAATAAATATAAGCAGATGCATAACTGGAAAAGAATGCATTGCAAATTCAGTATCAATGTGTACCTGACCTCTGATAGATGTATCTGAATGTTTGATAATTGTTTAAAAACAAACATTTGACCTGTACCCAGTTGTTTTCTGTGGATTTTATGTATTTGATTTTATTGTATTCTCTTCAAATGCACATATGCTGTAGCTTGCTGTAGCACATATCCTGCAGCTTGTCCCTAGGTCTTGAGTTAGTCTTTGGTTTACAGCACTTCTTTATGCACCGAGGTCTTTGGCAGCCTCTATATTCAATCATACAAATACATTTGTTGAAGACTTGGAGAGCACAGGTAAAAGTTGGTGGTGGTGAAACTAGAAATGGATTAAAACCATATGGTCATGTTTAGTGTGCTTATTTTATATATATATATATATATATATATATATATATATATATATATATATATATTCTTAGTTACCAGTGTGTTCACAATTCTTGGGATTATTTTTTAGCTCCTGATATTTTAAAAAGAGCATTTACATGAATCAAAAGAAGCACAGCTGAAGAATGGAGTCATTGTTTCAAACTAACATGCATTTAGTGTGCAAATGTACTTCTGTATTATTTTCTATGCAATATTGTGGTGCTGGGCAACCATATTGTTCCCATATTTTTTATATGTGTGTGTGTACAGTTATACATGGAAATATAGTGAAGGAACAGAATGAGAAACCTTTCACGTGATGCATTTTAAATATTGTTGGTACCCGCTGAATATGCTGAATTGCTTGTATTAATGTAAAAAGAGTCTGAGATGTGAACAATAAAAGTTACATTTTTTAGATTATTTTTTCCTTCCTTCCTTATTAATTGTTTTATTTCTTTGTTTTGTACTGAAATGTGTGTTCTCTACAAGGTGTGGGAAAATGGAAAGTTGGCGGCAAAATTTCTGCATTGCACAGTAATGTATCACCAAAGTCACGTGATAAGTCTAGTTGAAAACTCTTGCTGTTAATCAGAAAATGCACAAAAACCAGCGTTAACGTGAGCTGGATATGCAGAATCCCTGGGTATTGACAAGCAGGCCCAGATTTCATTTAATGATTAGTGTGTCATTATTCACCCCGTCTCCTTAAGAGCCAAGATATGAAATCCAGGCGGCTCTGGGTAGTATATTGACGCCACATGCAAAATTATGAAGTTCTGTTGCGAGATCCATTGGTTTCTGTTCATGATAAATTATGCAATATCTTGGCAAAAGTAATAATAATAAACCTTGAATCATAGGAATCCAACGCTCTCCTATGTGTTTTTCTCTGTGTTATTGCTCTCATCATTGCTGTACATTTGTTTCAGCATCATCGCTGTGTCTCGTCTGTGATTTAGTTGGTCCTCAGTTGTGGGATTTTCCTGATTACAATGACAGAATAATGCTGAAATGCTGGGGGAACTCTTCTGAAGACTGTAGTCGGCTCTTGTAGTTTGTCTCTGTTGTGTTCTGCCGATGTTTTGGTTCAGAGATGCCACGCTTGCCAGTGTTTTGGTAGCAGGCAAGGTTTGGCTGGCATGAGTCAGAGCAGGACTGGCACACGCCTTGTAAGCAACACGCCAGAAGTCCTTCACCTACGAATATCCTGTCGATGTAGTTTGAGTGCCGTCTTTGCATGTAGGAATATAAACTCCATGTATTAAAGAATACCCTCCTTGTTTTATTCCAAGAAATGGGCGATACATCTCTCACATCTCCCATCAGGACTTTGGCAGAACATAGTATTTACTAAAGCAGCAGAATGTCTTGGCTCTAATGCTACATGACTTTATCTAGGGATTTCTGGGAACACTAACAATGTCTCTTTTTTCCTATTCAGGTCTTTCAGTTTGTATCACTGATTTTACTGCTTAAAATATACATCGTTTTGGGAGTCGGGGTGGATCTGCATTCCATTTTGATCACTGTCATTTTGTTTTCTCAAGGACTTTTACAACATCTTCTGTAAAGTTGTATGATTTTCATTTTGAACTCACTGAAATGTTCAGATGTCTTGAGGGCCGTTGTTTATGATGACATAAAAAGGGCAATTTTTAAACATCCACAGCATTTTGTTGTTGAAAGTTCACTTTTCGTTTGGTTATGCCTGGTTGTACCGACTCTTGGCAGCGGGTATATAATACATTTTGTTTCATGTCTGGAAATAAACTAGCTGTGTTCCTGTAGCAATCTGCTTCTGTGAGAAACAGTGTGCATGTGAACATTTTCTGCATGGTTTTCTTTTTCACATTTTTATGTAATTCTCATGTCTTGCATTCTGAATATCACAGTATCATCGCACACACTAAATTGAGTGATGACTGCAAAATTGCTGGATTAGAGGAGTATTTAGAGCTGTAGCTATTCTGTACCCAGTATTTAAATGCAGTATCTTTAACAGATAATTTCCCTTCTATACATGCGGTGGCAACACAAGACGATATTAACTAAATACAGCTCAACTGCGTCTGACTGTGGCCCACAATGCAGTCTGGCTCCAAATCGGTCGATTCTTTAGGTGGGATATTTTCTCAAGGTTCAAACCAGGCTTTGAGAAGCTGAGAAGCCTATCAGATTTTAAAACCCACATTCTCCGGCAGTCCACCCTCGGTAAAACAAAGCGCTGCTCTGTCCTCGGTCTCAATTGTATTTAATTGAACTTCAAAAACGGGGCATTTAAAAAACCTGGCAGATTCACTGTGCGCTGCTGTCAAGGTCTGTCGGGAATCTTAAATCGCAGGATTGGCCTTCTGAAGTGTTCGATTGTGTGTGCGTGTGTGTGTACGTTTGGGACACAAGTCATCCAAGGTTGAAAGCACAAGTTATTAAATATCTTACATGCAGCATTCCAAAAACACGAGTGACCTTTGAAAGCAGCATTTCATAAACAATACTAAAATCAATGTCATTATGTGTATTAAAGCAGAGGGGCATATTAAAGCGACTGGTGGAACAGAACATTTCCCAGATTAAATGTGTATCGGAGAGGCTCCTGTGCAGATGCTTACAGCTGACACTTCAGTGCTTAACCTGGCTGATAACAGCTAAGTATACAAACCGCAGATTTCATCTTGATGGAAACGTTGCATTTAATGAAGGCATCCTGGCATTTGGCTTGGTATTCCCGACCGAGCAACTGAACGGGAACATGGAAAGGTTGTCAATTGGCACTCATGACCACAGATGTGTGGGGATATTTTTGGTGTTTCGGCTCTCAGTTTGCATCCCCACACATTAACGTTCACCCAGACAATCGCTGTGGATGTGAGGGTGACACCGGTGTGTTTGGGCTGCACTGCACCGCAGTCTTCTGTGTGATATGTGAGCGAGATGACTGGCACCATCCAATGGGTCAGTGCAAGCAAGAGCGTGTCCTACCTTTCACATGATCTTTTACTACAAATGACCGTCCGTTGCTTGAGTCAGAAATCCATTAAATGGAAGTCATCGTACTTGGTATGTTTGTATAAAGTCCCTGCAACCTGCTTTCAAAACTTGTGCATTTCCCTGCTGACTTCGTACTCAGTTCTTCACTCCAATTCATCTGCTGGCAGCTATCGTCTGTAACACAACTGTGAAACTCAGCATAGTGCTTGTATTAACAGTTGGGTTTACAGCACAGTGGAGAGCCATAATATTTTACTAAATAGGGTCTGCCTGCTAATGGAACAGAGGAATGTTACTTGAGTAAAGATTTGACATCTACAGCATTTCCTTTTCCTTTTGAAAGGGAAAGCATTTCTCTTTATTTTGTGTTGGAAGAGTTGCTAATGTTACTATCAGATAGTGGTAAAAATGTTTGTTTTTTAGTTTATTTTTTATACACCGATCAGCCATAACATTATGACCACTGACGGGTGAAGTGAATAACACTGATAATCTCGTTATCATGGCACCTGTCAGTGGGTGGGATATATTAGGCAGCAAGTGAACATTTTGTCCTCAAAGTTGATGTGTTAGAAGCAGGAAAAATGGGCAGCGTAAGGATCTGAGCGACTTTGACAAGGGCCACATTGTGATGGCTAGACGACTGGGTCAGAGCGTCTCCAAAACTGCAGCTCTTGTGGGGTGTTCCCGGTCTGCAGTGGTCAGTACCGATCAAAAGTGTCCAAGGAAGGAAAAGCGGTGAACCGGCGACAGGGTCATGGGCGGCCAAGGCTCACTGATGCACGTGGGGAGCGAAGGCTGGCCCGTGTGGTCTGATCCATCAGACGAGCTACTGTAGCTCAAATTGCTGAAAAAGTGAATGCTGGTTCTGATAGAAAGGCGTCAGAACACACAGTGCGTCGCAGTTTGTTGCGTATGGGGCTGCGTAGCCGCAGACCAGTCAGGGTGCCCATGCTGACCCCTGTCCACTGCCGAAAGCGCCTACAATGGGCACGTGAGCATCAGAACTGGACCACGGAGCAATGGAGGAAGGTGGCCTGGTCTGATGAATCACGAGTTCAAGATGTTGACTTGGCCTCCAAATTCCCCAGATCTCAATCCATTCCAGCATCTGTGGGATGTGCTGGACAAACAAGTCTGATCCATGGAGGCCCCACCTCGTGACTTACAGGACTTAAAGGATCTGCTGCTAACGTCTTGGTGCCAGATACCACAGCACACCTTCAGAGGTCTAGTGGAGTCCATGCCTCGACGGGTCAGGGCTGTTTTGGCGAAAAAAGGGGGACCTACACAATATTAGACAGGTGGTCATAATGTTATGGCTGATTGGTGTATATATTATGATTAAGTATTCGGCAGGCCACTGGAATTGCCCATCCCTGGTATAAACGGTGGTTTGCTTAGGTAAATCGGAGGCACTGAGCTGGCCGTCGCTGCTGCTGTAGGCATATTTTGCAACAACAACCAAAAAAAGTAGTGAAGAATTTGAAAGGAAAAGCGCTTTGTGTCGGAATACAATCAAGATTTGGCAATCTGTGCTCATCGTAAAGAGATCTTTAACTTGTTGCTCTGCTGTGTCTAAGAGCCGTAACGCCAACAACACATCGCTAGCGTGTGAATGATTGTGAATTTGTTTTTACCCTTCAGAAGCCGATACACTCTCTGGCTCTGTTTGTAGCGGCTTCTTTTAACAGAATGAACGCAGTACGAGATCAAACGGTGACATCATACAACATGTGTGAAGTCAAAACAAACTCACACCCCCTCACCAGCAGCATGAATGAACCGATCAATAACTCGTAACTCTTGCCAGGAGGGACTTTGCCACATCAGAGGCGATACAGCGAGAGAGGCAGCAGCCTGTCTGTCGTGGGAGCCCCAGTGCGCCTGCGTTCGCGGCAGCGCTGTAAACAGGCACCAAGAGCCCAGAGTTCACATGCAGTTCATCTCGTATCTGGGAGAATCTTCCTTCAAAGAGCCGTGAAACTGTTTTCATGGATTTCACAATATAATGCAAGACTATTAAACACCCTTGAAGGAAATGAAAGCTTGAGTGAGTCTTATTAAAAACAACAATCTCTGAAACATTTCCCATGTACCTGAAAACCTATTGCCTTTTAAGAACTTGCACTTTGTATTGCGCTTATATTTTGTAAGTCGCCCTGGATAAGGGCGACTGCCAAGAAATAAATAATAATAACTGGAGTTTCAAGTGTTTTGTATTGATATATGTATAATAATAACCAGAATTTACAGTTTCTGGAGAATCTGTGCCTGCATGTGGCAGTACTTTTGGAACAATATATTGTGGGATGTGCATTATTTTGTCCCCTCAAAGGTCAGCCCTGCTCTGAGGGAATGGGCTGTGAGTAGTGGTTGATGTATTGTGACAGTCATAGATGTAACCTTTTTTTGGTCCGTTTTATCTGTGACTCTGCAGTCCTACAGAGAGTCCTTGTACCGTGTAAGAGACTTCCAGACAAACCAGCGTTATGTAATTATCATGAACACTTGCGGATATTTGTTATCAATATTTGTTTGAAAGTGGTTTGTTAGACATATCATAAAACAAGCACTGTTAATGACCAGTCCAACACTAACCCTCAGAGATAAGAGTTTCTTTCAGCTGAGTTTACCACTCAACAGACTGAACTCCACCCAAGATCTTACTCCTGGCCTTAGTGAGAAAATGTGCAGGTTTGCAAGATTAAGAATAGAACAGATGTATATTAGTAGTAGTAGTATTACATTCATTAAAATGTTGAAGATTACACACGTATACATTGACCACATCAAACATGAGGAGCTTACTGAGAGACTGAGGAACTGAACCTTTTCACCCTGGAACAGAGGAGACTACGTGGGGACTTGATCCAAGTCTTCAAAATCATGAAAGACATCGACCGCATCAAACCAGAGGAGCTTTTCCAGATCAGCAGGGACACACGCACCCGGGGACACAAATGGAAATTGGGCTTCAAGGCATTCAAGACAGAAAACAGGAGACACTTCTTCACACACAGAGGCGTCACAATCTGAACAAACTCCCCAGCGATGTGGCTGAAGAGACAATTTGGGAACATTCAAAAACAGACTGGATAGGATCCTTGGATCACTCAGTTATTAATGGACACCAAACGAGCACGATGGGGCGAATGGGCTCCTCTCGATTGGACACTTTCTTATGTTCTTATGTTTCTTATACAATCTGAACAAAAAAGATCTGAAAATCTAACATAAGACATAGACTATTCTAAATACAAGCAACGGAGCCTTTAATTCCTCAGAACGTAATCCTTCCTAATGTACCACAAATAGAAACAGGTTTGGGTGTGCCACACTGCTGAACTTTCCCATTGTTGAACTTGCCCACGTTACTAACAGTGATGTAATGTCCGCTGGCTCTAGTCTGTTACTCTGTGACAAAAGCGCGCGGTGTCAATGAATCGTTACTATAGAAACCACGCTGCAGCGACAGCTCTGTTCTTCAGCCGCTGGTGTTTCAATTCCAGGGATGTGCCACGGGCCCTGTAGGATTCGAGCTATGGCAGGAGACACGTTTTTGATTTTATTATATTTATATAAAATATGAATGCATTGTGTGTATATCAATAGACTTCAAATTACCACAGTACTGCAAGCAATTAATGTACACTTACAGCTTACTAGAAGCTCATCTATTCTGATCCAGCCTTGTTTTTAAGTGAATGCTGTAGTAAGCATTACATTCACTTAAATATTAATAATAATAATAATAATAAAACTTCAGGATAGAAGATTAAACATTTTCTAGTTATCTACTGTGTGAAAAGATAAGTTTAATCAGCAGGTCAATAATCAGTTTCAGTTAGTACCACAGGAGTCATGTTCTTATTTTTATGGTCCTGAACTTCACATTGATGGATATTATCTTAGGAGAAAATTAAGAGAAAATAAAACTGAAAATGTTTTTAATGGGTGTGTGCGTTTCCTCCAAACAGAGAGCCAGTTTCCCTGGTTTGTGTGTTTGTGTGTGTTTTTGTGTTGCTTGTTTGTCTGGGCAGCAGAGAGCAGTGAGGGACTTTGCTGAAGTCTGAGTGAAACGTCTGGCCGCAACCCGGCAGCTCATCAGCCACTCGACGGCAGGCCACTCTCATTAACAGCCATATCACAAAACAAGCCTCTGCCTGCAGACTCACTACACCTCTCCAAGCTATAATTATACACTGCGGTGGTGGGCTCTCCTGTCTGCGACAGAGTTAATTACCATTCATAAATGCCCGGGTAGTAATTTAAAGGGTCTGTATATTGAATTGAAAACTAGGTAAGGTCACATAGTTGTAAAATAAGAGGGTTAAACACAGGGGCACTGATTAAACTTTAAATACCAGTAAACACTATGCTGGCAATCTGCTCTTTTCATCCTGGGAAGTCAAGCACAATGCAGACATTTATCTACAGCAGCGTTGCACGGTGAGGTCCTGCATATCTGAAAGTCCCCTTTTAACACTCTGTGCTTTTTTAGGTTGTATAGCTGAAGCAAAATGGTATAAAACACAATACTTTTAACTAAGAAATAATCATGTAATTTAAAGGAATCACCTCATAGCAAAAGCAAAAGGTCATTCCAATGACGAGTGAAATAAAGTGTTATAATTTGGGTACCAGTTATTGTTTGAATGCCATCTTTGTGTTGAATTGTTTACTTTTTATCCAGGGCCCAGTCTGAGATTGAGATGTTTTTTGCTTCGTTTTTCTGTTTTATTGAACACACGGGAAGAACACGCCTGGCATGTCCAGTAAGGCTGTAACACATCTGGAAAGCAGCGTGTTTCCATTTTCTACCAGATAACTCTTCACATATGGTTTGAATTTACTGCATTGAATCTTCTTTGGTCTACCGTAAGCAGACGCGGGGGTCAAACCTCATGTGTTTTCCACACGACCCTGGCGACTTTGACATCTGACAGCAACTGTTTTCTAGAAGTTGAAGTATCACTTATATTTTATTTTTACCTTTTAAATATATAGCGCACATCTTCATTTTGAAGAACAAAACATTCAGTGGAGAAACTGCTTCCCAGTGCTTGAATTTAGAGCTGGTTTCTGTAAAGTAATTAATTCCAAGAGTCTTATCACAAGAGTATTAATACAGCACAACATCTCAAAGTCTCCCTCCCAGCTATTGGGAAGGGACAAATAATGCATCTTTTCAGTGCATCTTCCGTTAAACAATTGCCTGGTTGCTCAAATCACACACACACGGCCCTCAACTGATGGCCACTAGTTTATTGGTCTGCAATGGAATGCTGTAGAACAATCAATATGGACCTGGACCTACAGCATGGCTTTATACTTTAACATCAAGTCATTAGCTGTCAGTCTCTGGCTTTCACTCTTTCCCTGCAGAGTAGCAACTCCAACATTACTCTCAGTGCTCAATCTACCAGCACATCACATTTATGCATGGCTACTGGTCCTGATGTTCAGAGGAGCGTGATGCAGGATCCTGGGTTGGGCTTGTGTTGTCATCACTCCTGCAGGATTTCAAAGACCTCCATACCATCTCTCTCTGGATCCATCCAGGATAAGTTTGTATCCCATAGACCTGTGCATGTCTGACACAATCCAGTCACTGAAACTCCCATTGGAAGCAGAAGATGTTGGTCATCGCCATAAGGCTAATGAGTGCAATCAAGAGGTCGCACCACCAGAGGGCACTACAAAAAATCTGGGATGGTTTCTAAAGGGTTTCACACTGTCTTAGGTGTGTTTGTTTTAACCTGTAATTTAACAAAACAACAAATTACTCCTAACAGATAGCTGATGTTCGCAACAACAAGGTGTAAAATGTGATCCATGTGACCATTAGGATGCCTGAAAATTGTTTATCATGACGCACATGGAAATAACATTCAAATTACGCTTCCTGACAACAGCAGAGCATCCTTTATTTGTGCCCCATGTGGAATAATGTAAGATTTCAATTTGTTGACCACTTGACCGTTGGAAAAAAGCAGCTCAGTGTTCCTTAAAACAAACCACTTCCATTGGGAAGAAACCACGCCAGTGTGGTGAATAATAACTACACAGTGATAGAAGAAGAAGGGGTTGACAGGGCGAGGATAATGTTTCACTGTGAACTTTCAGTACCCAGACTGTGCTGTTTGTCCTAACCCTATTGTCTTCTCTGACGACCTCCCAGAAGATCACTACTCCTCTAGCCGTCTGATGCTTAAATGACTAAACCAATAATACAGTACATTATATATGCACTTTTCATATTACATAACCCAAGGTATCGCAACAATACGCAGGATACAAACAACAGCTGTTCACAATATATTATAGTAGGTTGCAGGCTCAACCTTGGCCTTCATGCCACCATTTTGACAGATGGTCAGAGGCATATTGTGCTGTTGCTGTCCTGTGCAGTAACACACACTGGCCTCTGCAAGTCCCACCAACCCAGTTCATTCTAGAGCCCTTCTATGGGATCGGGGTCGGGACCCTGAGGAGGCCATAAAATGTACCCCGTGCTATTCTCCTTGAGCCACTGTTCCACTCCGGGCTTTTGTTACTTGTGCATTATCATGTCAGTAGGGGACGTCACCATAAAATCCCACCGGTTGTGGCTCAATTCTGTTATGCAAACACAATAGCTTCTGCTGGCCGTGGTGCTCTTTATAACACACAATGTGTCCCAGGAGCTGTGAATGAAGAGGAAGCTGGTGTGTTTCTCTAGGGGTCTTTACTTTATCTGTGTGAAACAGAAAGACAATGAATGTTGAACTGGCCATCCTGTTATCGTTAAACTATTTAAGAATGATATATAATATATTATATAACACAGAGCTGCAATATTAAATGGTTTATACTGTACATTATTGGGCCAAGCTGTCCACAAGGTGCGCGGGCCCTAGGTCATTCAGTGCACATGCTAATAAGACTGGCATGAAAAGGGTTACTGGATCAAATGATGACCTAATTAATTGGGCTGTAAATCCTTAACCTCCGATACACAGAGATAAATGCTTTCCTCTTACCTCACAGTAGCGAAGCGTGTAATGGCTCATGTCGGGCTGCAGGACACAGGCATGGCGCGGCGGCCTTCCCCTTCCTTTCTTAGCTGCACTTTGCAACTGTTGCAGTTCTGGCGCAGACATTACCAATCATACAGGAAGAGCTTAGGCTGTCACCTATGTGGATTCAGGGCCCATCAGGCGGGATTTAGCGAAACACTCATTCAGCGAATGTGAATGAACCTCAATGCAACTGACAGCTTTCCGTGTCAGAGTGAAAGCACACCGAAGGCATATGGTAATACACCAGCAAGCATGCTAAACACAGGAGACATTATGGCAGGGTTTAGCAGCACAAATCTGTTAGAACCTCTGCTTCTAGTTTAAACATGGTTGTGACTCGTTGGGGGTGAATCACTTCAACATTTTTATGCATACATACATTCTTTCCAAATTTCTATGATTCTGATCTTTAAAAATATATTTTGTTTATATGTTGGTGTTGTGTGAATTATATGCATACAATGCACTTGTCAGCAACATTTAATTAATTAGAAAGAATGTGTATTTGAATGTGTCATACAGTGTGTATTACTGTATTAATACCTAGAACCTTGTTTAGGAATTATGCTTTGTAGAGATTTTATAGGACTCTCACATGATAACATCCGTCCTCTGCTTCAATAGTATAATACACTGATACTGTAATGCAATGCTTTACATGAATGTAATATGTAATCTGTCACACCTATAGCTGTTTCCATCACACCTTGTTTTATGACCTACTCATTGCCTAAAATGCATTCACTTGATTAAGTGCTCAGTAGCTTTGATGTTTTCTGATAAACACTAAGAAACCCAATCTTTCATAGTGTTGACATTTCTTATTATCTTTGGCAATAACAATAAGCGATTAAAAGAAAAAAGAAGAAAGGATATAGCTGGCATGGCCAACTCAAACTCACTCCAACGCCTAATCCATTTAAGTAGCCGTACATAAAATGGAATCAAGCACAACATCTATTAGAATATAAAACATGGAAAACAATATGACAGTTGTTGATATATAATCTTTTACTTTGCACGTGTAACAGCGCTACATTGTTGTGCAAATCCACGTCTAAGTGTTTAAGAGAGCACAGCATCAACACTGGCAATGCAGCACCACAACCTGCAGACCTCAATGTAAAACGTGCGCCATGATCTGCCAAAAGCCGTCCATAAAGACAGTCTCCCAGCCTGGAGGAGCGAGAGAGGTGAGTACCACTCCTGAAAACATGATGAGCCTATTAAAGGGCTACAGGAAGCACCTCCTATGTGTTCTCAATGTCAAAAGAGGATTCACAAAGTATTGGCTGCCAGGGTGTGAATACATCTGCACATCACGCATTTAGAATGATTAAAAAATAAAATGCATTGGAGTGTTTTGGACAGATTTGCTTTTAAATCATACCATATTGCAGTTATACCATTCTATAGCATGTTGTTATTTAACATGCATGTGCACAGACCAAATGCACACCTGTCACTTCCTGCACTTGCACAATGCATTTGAAGGAATTGATGGTGCCAGGATTGATAGCCTCTTGTGGGTGTCCATAAATAGTTCAATGTCAGGGCTTGCGGTCTCAGAATAAAGCCAGGCTGTTAGCGAATGACTGAACCCACATGTGTCACAGCTGAGCACTGCTGTCCTCTCCGGCTCCGCCACTTGTCGCCGCTGATTCCCGCCCGAGCGGCAGCGCTGCAGTGCCTCCGTGCGCTCCCGCTCCGCAGCCCCGCTCCGCTCCGGGTTTTCGAGCGCTCTTTTTAAAATCCACCTCCACTTGAAAGCACTGGAGGAAAAGCTCCGCCAGGCAGCCGGACCGGAGCAGCAGCGCGGACGAGTCGCCAGCCAGGCTGCTTTCTGTCGGACTGATCGTTTCACGGGCTGCGAGGGGATGGGGGGCACCAACCTGCCCGCGGGGCTCTGGGATTGAGGGGGACCAGCATCTGACCGTGCTGCGTGCGTGTGCGTGTGCGTGTGCGTGTGTTTCTCTGTCTTCTGGGATCTGATCTTATTTTCGTGGGGGATTTTATTTTTTATTTTTCCACTCGCAACATGCCATTCGCCAAGAGGATCGTGGAGCCTCAGCTGCTGTGCAGGCATGCCATCCCCAACGACGAGGGCTTGCTCTTCGAGGATCTGTGCTGCATCCACAACGTGGCTCTGTCCCGGACCCTGCGGCAGCTCTCCGACCTGGCCAGGCACGCCTGCTCCCTCTTCCAGGAGCTGGAGGGCGAGATCCTCAGCACCAACCAGCGGGTCTGGGTCCTGCAGAACAGGATCGGCCGGATCCAGCAGACGGCCGGCGGACTGGACCCCAAGCAGGAGGCAGTGCGTGAGTACCGTGCCTTCATTGATTTCTCGCAGGCGCTGAACTTCAGCTGCACAGCCTGGGTGGCACGGGTTTGCAGGGGGCAAAACGCATCCTTGGACTGTGCCCTTAGGGTGGACAAGTGCCACTGAGGGTATACTGGCTCTGCCAGCGGAGATGCATTTGTGCATTGGTGTGTAGTCCTGTTATTGCAGATTAGTCGCAATGCCACCACCAAGCGGACCTGATACAGAAGACGTTATTGGTTTCAAAGGGAATGCATGAGAGAAAAAGACATAATCAATAAAAATAAGGTTGGTTATAAAGGTGTCTCTGGGCAGAGGGGCGTGTGGGTGGCATGGGTGGCATGGCAGCGGTGATGGCACCGGTATCTCTTGGCATCAGCCGCTGCTGATCAGTATGGGCAGCCGCAGCAGCCAGGACTGCAGGTGTGCAAACGGCTCTGAGACCCGGCTGATCTCCACCTGATCACGACGCACTGGAGCAGCATCTCCTCCCAGGGATGGATGGTCCAGCCGCGCCGTGTTTCAGCTGCATTGATATTCGCAGCGAAATGGGCATTGCAGTAAAAATAAAAATCATGCAATTAAAACGGCATACATGAGAGAAGCGTCTCGTACAGCCAGGCGTGCATTCGCGCTCATCCAGGTCCGCACAGCAGGGCTGCTAAAGAGCTGTCCCTGCCACAGGCCAGCTCACCAAATGTGGATTATGCGACCCAGTGGACAGGTGGCCTTGTTTATTCCCCCTGATGCACAGATCATAAAATAAATACAACAGTCAAATAAGCCGTGGCTGTGAGAATAACAGCGCTGTCGCCCGCCCCTCTGCAAACATCCGAGCCGAACAAGTGTCCCCTCCGCCCGGGACCCGCGCCCCCTCTGCCGGAGCCGGACTGTGCAATGCATCGTCATGTGTGTGTGTGTGTGTTGTTTTTCATATATCACAATTATTAGTCATAGTATATATATATATATATATATATATATATATATATATATGAATGCATTTGGTTCTGCATTCGTTCGTGCACAGAGATGATTTATGCACATCGATTAATAATGAGTTCCCAATATAGCTGCTGAAGCCTTGATGTTGAGCTGTCAGTGCAGTGAATGTCTTATGTGCTGTGGAGTGGGTTTCACACCGCACCCCACCGCACCCCCTCTCCAGACTAATCGTGTGAATGTAACGCAAGCTTAGTTACATAACAATCCCTCCCGGAGCAGATGTGCCAGATGTGCCAGATGTGCCGGACTCCGGGCTCCGGACGCGCACTGTGCAGTCCTCTGAGATCCGGAGGCAGGAGAGCCACTGCAGTCCGTGCTGAAATGCATATGGGATGCAGTAGCTCACAGCAGCTGACGGATTGCTATTTCCCCCTTTGAAGGGAAGGGTTTTTGTCATCAAACTGATCAATGGCTGTTGCTGATTACTACTGCAGCTCTCCAAATGCATAACTCACAGAGGCACTGCTGGGGATTTATTGTGCCATTCTTCATTTTGACTGCTTTGGCAATGTGTATGTGTGTGTGTGTGTGTGTATGTGTATGTATGTATGTATGTATGTCCTCCAAATCTTTTTCATACATTATCATGAAATAAATTGATTTCTAAACGTGTCTTATCATAAGACTTGTTACTGCAGCAAACCGTTGAGCTTAGCTTGGCCCTCCTCCTTCTCCCTGGCTATTCCTGTGGTGTCCTTCCCTTCCCAAGATATAAACTCATCCAGGGCCGTACCACACGCCACATGGAGGCCGGCAAACACAAGCTGTGTAGTCCCAACATATTGCGGTTTGAAGTCGGGCCACTGAAAAGACCCAGAACAAAGTGGTGCCCTACCCACAGACCGATGCTGAGGGCGCTATTAAAAAAGAGCCCGAATGAAATGGGCAGCGTGGAGATTAGTTTGATATCCCCAAACAGTGGAGTCTCCCAGGCGGACGGCACAGTGCAATCTTTCAGGGCTCTCAGCAGGTGGTGCTAGTGAAAGGATCAGAAAAGCTTTCTTTGCACAATTACCGGATTCCTCTGAGAAAAACAGCAGCCTGGTATCTCAGGATGGGTTATAACCAAACATCAATATCATTTGACTTTATCTGAGTGTGTGCCAATTTTGTTAACAGATGTTTGTTTCGTGATATCTTTTCTGGGGGGTAGTAGTGATTCTTCTTTGGGGGGTCTAAGGAAACGTGTTTGAAAAGTGATTTTAGCCCTTGAGGGTGGTGGATATGTGGATGTCCTTCATGAAAAGTCCCTCTGCTGTGAAGGGGAGGGCACTCAGCTTCCATCGAAAGGTCAAACAGGTTGTAGTCACACCCTGGGGGGGTTAAAAGAGTTATGTGTATCAGTAAAGTGCAGGAGTATGATTAACTTGAAGTTACCACTGATGAATAAAAGCAAAGTGATACTGCAGGACTCTACCTGGTTATTAATTAATAGCTTTTTCCGTTTTCAATTATTTTCAGAGGTCACTCGGGCATGCTGACTTTGGATGTCAGATTGACAGTGATTATTTTCAGATGAGTGGGATGTTCTTGAGTTTTACGGGCTGCACCCTTCCCTTCAGCGCACAGAGTTGTAGTTGGTTTGGTTGGCCTGGGGCAATGGCAACAGAAAACATCACAGAGACAGATTTATACTCGCATTCACGTTCTAGACTGTTCCCTGTTCCAGAACCCGGGCTGCGCTTGGCATTCCATGTCTGTAGCGAAGAGTCTTTCTTCAACCGAACCGGTCTTTTTAACCTTGGACCGAAAGGAAAAGTTATGTGGTTTCATGCCTCTTCATTTGAGGACTTCATTAATTTTTAAATCCATAAAATGATCAAAAAGATACACCAAATTAGTGCTATGTCTTCAGGCAAGTTAATAATTAAATACTTATTTAGCTTTGAAGGGAAGGATTTTTATTTCAGACGTCTCGTAGCAGTTTGGCCGAAACGAATGGCAAACAAGCATGCGTGGGAATTTAGAGACCTTTTTGTGAGATGGTAAGAAAGGGCAGAGCTAATTTTGGGACATAATATCTGAAGTCCTCAAAACAGTTAATAAAGAGTTTATTCTTTAAGATTTACTCTATTATTGAAACAGTGACATAGGAGGAAAATAAAATGTATAAGGAGTACATAGCTAATTGCATTTCAAGGTGATGTATAATGTATAACATCCAGAAAGTTATAAACCAAAGAATAACCATTTATAACCAAACTCTCTAGGATACCAGAAACTTCAAACTTATCTCCTCGACATCGTGAGCATCTGTATATGTTTGTTTTATAATTACCAACAAAACACTGATCTTGTGTGTGAAATACAAATACAGCTCAGGATGTATAACTCACGATTCAAGATGCTTGCAGATTTGTTGACCGCAGGAAGTGAAGAAAATGCAATCGGATCCACAATCGGATAATTAGGGGGTCTGCTTTTACCTCCTTGTTACGTCTCATTGTCGTGCTCAGTGTCTGCATTTACAGCCAAAACAAACAAACACACATTTTGTTACGCGCTCTTGGAATTGTTTTCAGGAACTGAGAGGATTATCTGTGTGCGCCATACGCTTTGACACGCTATCTGGTGGTTTGAATTGTAATGCCAGAATCACAAATAAAACCAAATTGTGTTGTGGGCGTGCATCAGTAAAAGTATTGTTTTCGTGTTACACATTTATGTAGATAACTTTATAAGTAATCATCCCAAGTTTTAAGTTTACAGCAATTCAAACTTTTCTTTAAACGACCTTATCTCCTAATTGCCTATAATGTTCCTATTATATATTAAATTGTAGTCGTTGGTGTGGTTGAACAATGGGGATCTAATCTAAATGAAAAAAGGTGCAAATGCGGCCTAATTTTAAGCCTTACAGACTCCCAGCAACGAGGTGTCAACGGGTCGTAAAGACAGCCATTGTCTGAACGATACCCCTGAAAGAAAGTAGTTAAGGTTATGCAGATGTGGAGATCTCAGATGTGTAAAGTATGTCAGCACTGACAAGGGTCGGGAGCAGATGGTTTCTTAACTTAACAGCCTGTATATATGTTTGCGAAAATGTATTCAATTCAAAGAGTATAAATCTGAATCCTTATGTTTGGGCAATTCCAGGGCATTATGTATCCTGAAGAGAGAATTTTGAAGGAAGCCAACTTAAACTCTAACACCGATATTCAGACATCGTTCAATATCATCTTCTCGAGGTCGAATAAGCAGAATAAATGAATTAATTGGCGTGTATCGCTCTTTATTAAGGCATTCTCACAGTCGTGTCTATAGGACAGGGAAGCAACCAACCAAAATCAAGATGCATGAAGCAGGGATAGCACGAGTGATACACCATCTGATTCCCAGCAGGGCTCTGCTTATACTCACAATTTGACTGTAGCTGGGCGGGACTTTGACACAATTAGGTCAAGTGCTGTACCCTGGGATACAGACTCAGCCAGCAGTCATGCTGATAAAAAGCAACAATCTCTTTGACAACTTCACTAACGTTTGCCGCTGATACTGAGGAGAGATTACCCTATTGAGCTTTTAAAGTCAGCATCTTTCCCCCCGTTGTTGGGAGTATGAACCGTGTGCACAATGAGTTAAGACTGAGACTGCAGTTGTGCTTTTTATTCCTCGTCTACAATGGCACGTGCAGTTCCTACAAAAACCAGAAATAAATCTCACCTCAGATCTCCTTCAGTGGCAGAAACACGCTTCCTTGTTGTTGTTCTTCTCCTGCTTGGTCCACAGTCAAGGCTTTGGCCGTCTTCTTTTGAGGCACCGTCTGTAATCTCTGAAAAAGGTGTTTGAGGCACAAAGCAGGAATCCCACGGTCGCCATTACATGTGAAGGAGGTGCCTGTATAGGATAAGATGTCTCTAAGCCCTTAAAGAAGTTGAAGGCAATTAAATATATCAGGCCTTGGATTAATATTGAAAGGACAGTAGTCTTCCCTGAGCCAAGTGATGCTTCTCCTGACGCCATTGGTTGAAAAAGAAGGTCAGCGCTTAATTCCAAGAAGATTTTATGCCGTATAATGCCTACATATAAATCACTCTTGGCGAAGCACGCCGTCCTGGATCTTCATTCTCTACAACATTCTGTGTTCTTTATTAAAATACTTTAAATAATTCATGCCTGTAGGACCGAGTGGTTAGAAGCTGCTGCTGCTGTCGTTTTCTCCCCACAGTGTTTTACTGTCTGATGTCTGAATGTTGCAGAAAAAGCCCAAATGTTTGTGTTGATCACGTTGTGGAATAAAATATGAAAGGTAACCTCCGTGTCTGTGCAAGAGAGGGAGCAATGTGCGTGATTAATCCTAACGAGGTGTGGCCTATTCCTACTATTCCTAATATTGTATCTGATCAGTTAATAGAGGCTGTTTATAATTTGCAACAGTAGCTCGGTCACTGGTCGGGAAAACCTGTTTATGCCGGCGTCGAAGCAAGACGCTGTGTTGCATGCAGGCTGCAGCGTCTGCGAAACTGAACAAAAGTGTTTAATTTTACATGCAGGGAGGAACATTTTTGCAGGACTGTAGCTTAAATACTTCAGCAATAAAGCAACAGAAGGCACAGAAACATGACAATTCGCATCACTATCGCTTGGCAGCTGAAGCAGGGGAATGACAACACTTTAAAAGCATGGGAGGTCCCTGCCTGAGATTGTGTTCTTCAGAGACGGTGAATAATGTATGCATGTATGTGTGTATGTGTGTGTGTGTGTGTGTTGCAATATATATAATATATAATAAAGGTCAGAGTAAGACCATTACTGTAAACTAAATTAGGTTCTGATTGGGTTGAGAAGGACTGGCTTTGGATGACTATATGACAGCATTAGCATATTTTTCTGGGTCTTATAAAGTAACTATCTATACGGCACTCGGTCGGAGAGAGACACGCGATAGGGTGGACGCATTGAAGTGTCAAACCATAAGCCTCCAGCGAAGAAAGTAGGTGAGGGGAGAGTTTAGGCAGCACTGGGGTCATTACCAGGTTTAAATAATGAGGGTGGGGTGTCAGGATAGTGGATAACAACGCACACTGATGTCCCAACGCAATCACGAGGGTGTGCAAAGGTTTGTTTTTTTAAAGATCTGGTGGATATAAATAATCAAACGCACGGCAGCTGAAAAGGTGACGGGTAATTTTCCACCACTTTTCCCTGCTTATTTTATTGAATTTCCACAGGAATATTCCACAGGAAATATTTGGTTCACAATCAAGTATTTGACAAATCCAATTCCACGGACTTGTTATGCTCGATTTTCTTAACAGAGACAGCAAAGAATGTATAGGCAAGGAAAAAATGTGGGCTTCCCTACACCCCACTCCTTCCTGCGCCAAACACTTCGTATAAGAGACTAATCAGTGCGTCCACTTCCCCACTTCAGCTTCACCTTCAAATCCCATCAGACCTCCAGCTCCCTGCCCGCCCCGGCTCACGCAATCCAGTGTTTAGACAGGACTCCTTATTTGACATGGCATTAACCGCGAGCTGAAACCACAGCCAGAGTGACCCCAGGGAGAGAGGATACTTGCCTCAGTTTATTTTGGTAAGGCATGTAACTTGGTTTGTGCTAATGAATCCATAACCTTATTGGCAAGGAGAGGGTAGGATTACTTGCTTGATTGCATAAGAAAAACCACAACATTCAGAGGAGAGTAACCCCTTGCACTTCCGACTGTTATTCTGGGGGCCTGGAAACGTGCCACATTCCTGATCCGCGCAGATGAGAGCAATAGGTTGAAGGGGGTGGTGGTGGGGTGGGGGGGGAAACAGAGTGTGTGGCACAAGACGGCAAAACGGGCTCTAAGTGTTTAAACAAACAGTTCCATCCCATCCTTCGAAACCTTGCAGCGCCGCATTCCTGGCTCCGTGTGGCCGTGCCAGATCGCTTTGTTTGTCTTCGCGCACACTTTTATCAAGCGTCTCTTATCTACTGTGCGAGGCCTGGAGCTGTTACGCCAGTTGTGTGGAGGCAGTCGTGTATGGGCTTAATAACAACGCCGCACCGGGGGGGGGGGGGGTCACTAATTAAGCCGGTTTGTAATCACTGGGATGCAAGAGTGAGTAAAAGGTGTGATGTGAAAGGTGAGGGGTGGGAATGAGGTGGTCCTGTTTGACTCAATGACTCAATTGTGTCTGGTAATATAGTTATCCAGTTGCTGTCAAAGAACGCCTTGCTTTTTCACAAGTGAGAAAACTAGGGCTGCAGTGTCATTTATAGGTGATGTCATTGTCAACTTTATATATAAGAAATTCGATTTGTCTTAGTATAACATAGTTAGTGGGGCTGCTATGAATATACTACTAAAGTAATGCAAAGTGATGGGCATTCAACACATCAAACACATCAAACACACAGGACTTAGGGCTACGTTTAATTGTAATGGTACAATTTAGTTGTTAAAACTTTGTGGAACAGTGACACTGCGTGAATTTCTGGACAAATCTTTGATAGATCGGAATTCCTTTCGAATACTGGCCTGGCAAATGAGCCGTGGATCTTTGGACACAGCCCAGACGGACCACATGTTCCTAAACACAGACACTTCTCTGCTGATTGCAGTCTGACGGGACCTATTTACATATAAAGACAAAAGAACAAGATAATGGTTACAGTTAAAGGGAGGCCATCCAGCCATCTTAATAATGCAATCCCCTTCTACAGCATTGTTAAGCCCCCCAAATACTCACAGATCTGTGTGCGTTCTGTCCTAAGACTTACACTTCAGTCCCATTAGTGGATTCTCATATTACTTCTTTCCATATTGGACCTGACACAGTTATTTCAGTGAAATGTCTTGGATGCCTGGATAATATATTCTCTGTTCCAGGAAAGAGGAGACTGTTTTTGTTAGCTCTTGGTGCACGTCCATATCATTATATCTGTGAATAATTGGAGTTGCTCTTCTCTGAACTCTTTCCTGTGGAGAGCAGAGCCATAACCTTAACAAATATCAGCCTCACAGGTCTTACGACTAAAAAAGAAAAAAGAAAAACCACGAACAACGTCTGTCTCCGTTTCCTCCTTCGAATTCGGGTCCTCTTTCGACTCTTTCGAGTCTTTGGCATTCGGGAACTCGGCCCACAATGACTTTGGACGATGCAAATAAACCGTTCTCCTGAAGAGCCACACAGATCGTGTCTTACGAAGCAGAGTGGACTTCAGCTGCCCTGCGTCACTTCCAGCCTCCGAGCCGCCGCGGTCCTCTAGGCTCCCGAGCACAGCAAGGTCGTTCAGTGTGCAGTGCGTAATGTTTAATTGTCAGCGTGTAACACATTGTGCTTATTAGTCTGCATGTGAGAACTGTTCTCTTGCGGGATCTGTAATCTTACTATTAAGCAAGATTATACTGCAGCCAGCATTAGAAAGAAGAATTTAAAGCCTGATTTTACACAAGGGATGTATCCTTACACCACATACTATCAGATTGTAACCTACAAACACTCCTACAAACAATCATCCAAAAGGTGCTGTCACATGCAGACAAAGCATCTTCAGAAACTTTAAATTTCAGCTCTGACCTCTGACCTTTCACAGATCGATTCCTGAAACTCAAGGAGTACGAGGGAACCTCCTCCCTGTCTCAGATGGAGACACCGTGTGCTTTAATATATCCTAAATTAGGTCACCGGTGAAGCATTTGACAGTATTATATGGTTATTATCCGCTCTATTGTACCACTGAGATTTGTGAGTATATACGCCTCCGAGGTCTCGTGCTGTGAATAGTGTGAGGTCTTGGGTAAGTGGCATCACTGGCCTGGTGGAGGGGAGGTTTTGGTGTGGGGAGCGGGACTTTTTAGGCAAAGTGCTCTCTTTGCACCGTATCTCCCTGGAAGCTCAGATATTGTGGCAATGCTAATTGGATCACACATAAATATTTCTCTGTCCTGTTATAGTGTGAATGAGGATTTGTTTATTCATTAATTTGGTGTCGTTAAAGTACATTTATCTGTAATCTGTATTGATAGAAAGATCAAACTGACGTAAGGAGAGCTGCAGTATAGCCATATCTTACACTTTTTACAGACGTGCTGCACAACATTCACGGTGCGGATAAAAATAAAGAGAGAACAACATTTTCATGAACATACAAACACAAGTTACCCTCCAGAGACGGTGCCATTGATTGTGTCAGGTTTCATTCTCTGCTCAGTGAGATGTTACAGCCGGAGAACAAGGAAATATGAGAATCTTTATATTTTGTAAATGGTAGTTGATGTCAACTTTGACCTTGCTTATGTAATTGGGTTTTGTTTTTTTCTGAAGTTTTAACCCCTCCAGCGTTGCACAAATCTGTATTTATTTAAAGGTTTTCAAAGTATTTCACATGAAACATTGCCAGTAGTGATTAGAAATTCAAATCGGAACAATGTGCTCGGCTTCCCTATGAAGGGGGTTTGGAATACATTAGTGTTTTTATTTTTATTACGCAAATTCTCTTTATTCTGCGCCGAACACAGAAACGACTGAATATTGAAATAGCATGAGCACAGACAGGGGTGTGTTTTGAGTTACAAGACTGCAGTTAATTTTTAACCTTGTATTTTTACAGACTTTTAATAAATTCCTGAATGATTCCCTGGGTGAGAGGAGGGTCAACCACAATGGGTATTTGGCTTTGGTTGATTTACAGACATGTAGAAATGTGGACAGTACCCTAGCGGAGTATATATATGTGATCCCTAAACATTCAGTTCAGATATGGTGATGCATTGAATAGATAATAATAATAAACCTTTCAATTTTGTACAGTAATTAAGGAATGTCTCATAGCATCTCTGTGGCTTAACAGAACCATTATAAACGGAAAAGTATTGATATATAGGCTGTGCTCCTGTTTAGTCAACCATCAATACTGCCGAAAAGTGTGTTGCTTTGGTGGAAAGAAAGCCATTGAATTTATGAAAGGTTATGTCATCTGTGTGAACCTCAAAGCTGCGAAAGGTAGCAGCATAAACACCTCATTACAAGATTTAAAATTATATATTTCATTAGAGTTTTTAATTCATAGGAACCATTGCTTAAAAGACAATTCCTAAAGTAGTCTTCTGTTATCTTCTCTTCATAGTTGTCATGGAATCAGATTTATTCGTGGGTTTGATTACTAAAGTATTGGAAGGGTTAACTATTGTAGTTTATTGAATCAGTCAGCCAACAATAATACTAAAATACTGTGCACGTACATTATGATATTTTCTGTGTTATTAATTTGTTGATTAATTTGTATAATCTTGCCAAGATTTCTTTCTTTAAATAAAATTACAGGAAATTGAGCTGCAGCAACATTCGTAGCATATGAAGTCATCGCCATTGGCAGATGCAGTGCATTATCCAGAATGGTAAAAGTGATTTACAATATGGAGATCCCCATTCTTAAATCACGAACATATTGACTTCATCAAATCTCGTGTTTTTATTTTGTCTCCTTCTCATGATACAGTGGGTCACACCCACAATCCACAAGGGAGGAAAAATCATTATTTTGTAGTTACTAAATACAACTCCCAGCTCCCTAATCTTGCTTTCATTCTGGACATGTGACTTGATTGTGTTGCCTGCATTCATTTTATAATCTCAAATATTCAGCAACAGTTGCTCCATCACCGTGGCAAGGGGAACGCACATCCCTATATAAACCTGGGGTGTCAAATGAAGATTGTCAGCCACGTTCCTAACAGCATGTTTGTTCAACAGCGTCTTTCTAAATCCTAAATATCCCTCCACAGAGACGTCAATGGTCTTCTTCGCAGGACATCGACAAGCCAAATAAAATCACATTACTTCAAGTCAAGTTCAGACAGAATATTCCTTATTACATTGCTATGAAAATCAAATACTCTTCACCTCCCTTTTCTTCAGATCATATACAAACATTTCCACGTTGATATAGATTATTGGTGTGGCACGTAGAGTTGGAACGCTTTTCTTCATATTGTGGTACGAGAATGAAGGAGACCTTGAGCGCAAACAGCCTGATCCGTCTGAAGCCTGCATAGTAACAGCAGGCGAAAAAGGCAGACTATAACCTTTGCCTGCTGCCACAGCACTACATTTTCCATTGCGTCTGAAACAGCCCCTGGAGTCGAATCCTGTATCCTATGCATTCTGTTGTTTTTTCTCTCGCTCGGTCTTCCTCGGTTGCTGGCATGCACACATGGATGCTTGCTGCAGAGCGGAAAAAAAGAAAACACCGTGGACCATAGCATTGCGGCGATCAGCAGACAGTCGGATGCTTCGAGTCCCACTGGCCTGGAAATAAGTTGCTGTGGACGGCAGATAATCCTTGCGGCAGTTGGCAGAGGTCACTGTGGGAGTTAAGGTCTGCTTTAGATTGGATGGACTGTCTTCCTTCCTGGATAATGAAGAAGCATTAGACATTCAATATCGGATTTACATTAGAATCTCGTTAAGCGTTGCTACACCCCTAAGAGTCCTGGAATGATATTATTGGCTTACATTACATTCTGGAATACATGATTATGTACTCCGAGTCCGAGAGTTCAGTGTGCTGTACACGTTATGTAAGATGGCTCTTAATATGTATCCCTAACCAGTAAGTAAGTTAGTATGTAAAGTAAGTAAGTAAGTAAGTAAGTAAGGCTTATACAAATCTACAAATAGAGTATACTGTATGGTACGGCCCTTAAGGGATTAGCACAATAGAAAACAGAGGGCCTGCATCCTGGTATAAATCAAGTTTATTTTCGTCTTGTTTGGTAATTTCCATGTTAGCCTACATCATCATTTAACACATGAAACTCAAGAGACAGATTTTGTGTAGAAATGTAATGGTAAGTGAAGACTCCACAACAGTGTAGAGAGATCAATCTAGACGTGCTCTTCATGTCTCCACAGCGTGATGCAGGGCGTGTTAGTATTCGTCATTGGTTTGTTTTGGTTAGTTTTCATGGCCAGGCTAACGCGGTTATCTTTATTTTGGGGATGTTCTCATAAACATGACCCAGGAGTGCAGAGGAAATCATGCATTTAACAGCAGACTGTACTGCAGTTCAAACTGCACAAGGAGTTTGAATTGGTTTTTAAAGATGATTGACAAAGACCAATTGAATTGACCAACATTCAGTATGGAATTACAGGATTACGAACAATGGCAAACTTTACACTGTGATGTCAGATAATCATTTTTGGAGTCGTCTTCATTCATGATTAAAAGCAGTGGGATAAAGTTACACCAAAGAAGGGCAATCAAATACTGATACCAAACAAAAATTCAAAAGCTGCTTTTCTGTATTTTTTTAGGTGTCTCTGCTATGATATTGCCTGCTTAACACTTACAGATTTATTGTATTGAGCATCTAAGAGAATTGAATACAGTGTAGTGTATACAGTACAGTGTAGGTAAATGGATACTCAGAGTTGCTGTAAGTTAAAAGACGCAGTCTGAGAACTTGAAGGAGAGGATTTTCGTCCGTTAAAACTGAAGGAGGTAATTTGGATGTACACCTACTCAATTTACCTTGCCTGCTCTTTTTTCTAAAATAAGCACAAGCCAGATGGAGAAGAACAGTTAAAAGTTTAATGAGTTTTACTTTTACCTGTAGAAAATGTGGAAACTGTTTAATAGGAGCTCTGCGTTCTGTTGCTTTCTGTCCATTTGTTGTTCACCGTTTCCTTCGGATGTGACGTCAGAGTCCGGGTGTCTAAGTCTTAGGGTTTACAGGGTCCAAAGGGGGAGAGCTAGATATTATCTGAAAACGTGTTTCTTTTGCTGACATTCAAATTCAGGGTGAAGACTGGCAACCCGCTCCACATTGGAGGTATTGTTATGCTCCAAACAGGCTGTTTTTTTCAGTCTCCTTTGTCAAATAATTTGAACTGGCAAAGAACAGGACTCGAATCATTAGTTGTGTAATATATTGCGCCGAGACGAACCCGCTCTTGAGGACAAATCCTGCTCCTGTCCATTTCAATTTTTTGCGGCAGGGCTCAGAAATATGATTAAAACACACACAGTCAGTCACACACACATACAAATAAATACCACTGTATAATAAAGAGGCTCTTCCATCTGTACCAAACAGCGCTCCAGGCCCGGGCAGCCTGATTACATTTTTTATAATACTTGGCCTAATTGCAGACCAGAATCGTTTCAAAGGCTCTGGCACTACAGCAACACCCCCAACTCAAACACAGCTCTTCAAAATAATACTTCAAGGAACGGGGGGGAAATCAGAAAGGGGTGAATCTCTGTTTGTGTTTGTAAGGTGAATCTGTCAGGGTGACACGACCTCAGATGGTTTCCATACACCTGCATCCCCCCGAGCTACCCGTCAACAAACACTTCAGCGCTGTGAGGAAGGATACAGTGTCTTTGAAAGGGATCTGTAACTAAGTGTCATATGTTCTGCATGGTATTCTGATTACATCCCAGTTCCCGTTCTGCTTTGTAAATTATCTTTGCACCCTGAAAATTCCCATACACAGAAGTGGAGTACACTGAAAATACAGAAAATGTATTCCATTTTGGTTCATACCCAGATCTTGGTACTGAGAATTCAGAGGGACTTTCAAACGGCAGTATTTTATGTGAATTCTTCCGAACGGCCACAGGGATGCCATTCGTTCACTGTGTTCTATAAATACCACGGTATTATGTATATGATGGGATTATCACAACCCTCCCTCTCTTGCTCTCTCTCCTTATAGGATAAATCAAACAAAAGACAACCTGGACGGACTGTGTTGTTTTTATTAGGATGAGACAGAGCTGGGGGTAGGAGTGGGGGCAATAGTTAACCATGAGAGATGATCTATTAGCCACCTAGGGCAACAGAATGAAAATGTGTCCACCGTGTGAGTTCCCCATGTACGTGGCATCGACATGCTTTCTACATGCTACTGTTTCTCATCACCACAGGACACCTAGGTGATCATTGACATTAATGATCATGAAAGAGGGAGATCTTGGTACTTTTTCCAGGGTTCTTCTCATGGTTCTGGAACAGCCAGATGAGCAGAACTAGACCCAGGGTTCCCTTGGTAAAATGTGACACAGACATGTTCTGAAGACTCATCGGATGCCAAATATACAGGAAGTGCAGACAGTTCTCTCTGTTGCTATTGACCATAGGCTGTTGAGTACCTGACCTTCCAGTTCTTTCTGTAATGGCGGAGCTGGCTGTTCCTGAACTGGCGTAGACTGGAAGTTCCCGCGTTTGACTACCCCTGCTATAAGGTTTCGTCTCGCACAGGACTGGCTGGCCTGGTGTGTGTTTGAAGTGGTTTCCAGTGAACTGTGTATTCGAGTTGAGCAGTGAAAATAGCTGGAACTCAAACAAAAATGGGAAACCACAAATAGCTACACCTCTGGGACCGTGAAGCGCCGTAAAAGTGTATTTTAAACTGCAGCCCAACTGAGAACAATTAGGAGAGCTGGTCGTGGCGGGGGGGTGGGTGTGGGGTGTGAGCGTGTTGAGGGAGGAACTGGACTAAATGGAAAGTTTAGGTTAATTTAACTGTAAATGGCAAGCCGTTTAGTTTAGCTGTAAGACATGTGTGAGCGATTTGGACTCCTGTGGGAGCTTATGAGCTTTCAAGCAAACAGAGGCAAGTGCTTAAAAGATGACCGTTATTTATGCCCTCTCCAGTGACTGGGCTGTGTGCGCCTAGGGCTTTGTGGTGCCATTGCTGCTGTGTACGGATCTTGAGTGGTGGGTTACGCTGACTGAATGAACAGAGAAAAACAGAGTCACTGCATACAGTCTCAGCGGCTACAATGGCCATGCCTCGAGGCTACGGATTAGCCATGTTTATGGCAAAAATCCCTGGTGGCTTTCAACCGCTCCAAGTTTTGAAGTCTCCATTTATTCTCTGAAGTTGATCATTTTTAACACTTTATCTTTTTATTTTTATATATATATTGCTCCACTACGTGATCAACAAACCGCACCACATTCTTCATTGAGGACTAGAGCAAGCTGTGTTTTTCAATGATTGCAATAAATGGCATATAGAAGTAGATGAGAATCACAGGTTTCTCTAAGTTTAGTTTTTAATTGCACCTATTCCGTTTATTATTTTTCAGCTGATATATAACTGTATGTTTTTGTTTTATTCTTACTCAGCAACCAAATGTGTCTATTTGAGTCTTCAAAGTGGAATATAAAGCTCTTTGTGTGAATACGGCACGTTGTTACCTTCCTCAGATAAACTAGTCAGTTTACACCTGTTTGTTGTTCGAGAGGCCAAACTGTTTACTCAACAGCCATGAGGTCTTGAGTTCAACACATCTAATGTGACATTTCTCTTCAAACTAAATAGAAATTGCCCTGAGGTGTGTATTTCACACACTTGATCTGTGTAATTGGAGTCCTGGTTAAGTAACTTCCCCCTGAGTTAATAATCCTTGGAGAACCTTGTGTTTTGGCCTGCAATCCAAGGATTTAAGACATAATAGGTTAATGCTCTTTGACTTTCTAGCCTTTACCACTAACCACACAGTCCAGCCCACCCAACACACACATCTACACACACACACAAACACCACAATGCCACCGATACCCTTGCTAATAAGATTTTAGATGGCCTCAAAAGTATTGTTAATGAATGGTGAATTTAACATTTGACTCGTGTGTAATAACTCGGTGCTGAATGACCTCAGAAAAGCCCATGCTGGACAAGATTCAATAATGTGTGATTCCTGCTGCTCACTTGGAGAACAATATCATCAAACCAACTAAATAACAAATCCAAGTGCAGCCATGCAAGTCAAACCGGTCCCTTGGAGAGTCTGAGTCTCTTTGACAGGTCTATTGACTTGATGGCCACGTAATACAGCAATAGATTACCATGATAAGACTGTTACAAATGAATCCCCGGTACAAAAATAAAGTAATTGGGTATTTCTAATAAGCACTTTCCAAATAGACTTAATGGAATTTGCAGGCAGTAATGGGTATGTATGACATCATAGCTGCCTCCAGAAATATATCTGCTCTGTTCAGAACTGCCTTTATAAAGCATTTGTATTGTTCTAGAATAACATATATATTTGTAATTCAGGTGGGCGTTTTACATTAGCAATAGTTACAAATCCTTGAAAAATGATGACTTCAAATTCCACGTTGCCTTCTTAATCTGAGACCACGAAAACCATCAACCAATCCTACCACATGGTTGTAATATTTTGTTGACACAAAGTTCTCACCTGGCGTTTTACTTGTTGGTTACACCCACGTTGAGGAATTTCACACTCCAGCTCTGATTCGACACTAACACATTATTACAGAAGAAAAAGAAGGCTGCGATGTAATTTCCATATATATATTTTCTGTTTTTAAATTATTATTGTTATGGCTTCTTCCCTGCAGTCTCAGATGACCGCATCAAAGACATTCCTTGTTGTTTGGTGCCAGTCAGCATAATCCGAGCAAACTGAGTCTTTGACTGCTTCTGATTCCATTGTTGAAACGGGAAGTGTGCCACAAAAGGGGTTATTATCATCTGTCTTTCTAGATACTATTATTATATCAGGATTCTTTGACTTAAGATGGTAACATACCAAGTATTTAGTCTAGGTTTTTGTGTGTGGTTTCAAGTGATTAAGATCGCATAAAAAAACAAAACAAAATCTGTGTTGTCATCCGTCGATCATTTGTTTTGCAAGTTTCCCATCAGTTACTCTTCATTATCTGGGCGGCTTTGGTTTTCCCGCGGCACATTATGTCCTAATACTCCCCCTCAGAGATGGGAATTTAAAACAGGCTCCGTTGTGGAGAAGGGATAAGTTTAATGGCGCTAAGACAATTCAACCTTCTTGTCTCGCAAACGGCACAATCCCTGCCCCTCCTCCGTGTACGAAGGCACTGCAGGCATGTCAAACCCTGCTCACACAGCTGCAGCTCATGAGATCTCTCAGTAATTCTTCTCCTTTCTCTTTCTTTCTTTGTAAGCATTTCAATAGGGGACTTACATCCGAGGACTCAGGAGTTATGAAACAGTTATATTGAACGTGTCCATTGGTATGGAATGAGTTCATGCTTATGTCATGTTTTAAATCGACACCCAGTAAACGTCCAGATGAAATATGCCAGACAGAAAATGAACTAAGGCTGGGATTAGATGAAAACTTTGACCCACCTGCTAATATCACAGCCTACAAACCTGCACCAGTGGTTGTGTTTGTCAGACGCTTCTCTCTTCTACGCATGAGTGTGATCGCTATGCACTACAGGTTTGTGGTCTGCTATTTGTGTGTGCATCAATGTTTTGATTTAATTTGGCTCGTAAAAGTTAAGTAGGCTCCAGGACAAGGATCTTAGTTACTTGTAAACAGGACAGTATTGCCTGGATACTGTCCTAGCAGCACAAATTATGATGCACCTTCCAATATATGTTCTGCCTCGGCAAGTAAACCTGGCTGGTAAATAATCACATCGCTTCCTCCTTCAAGTACTTCTCAGGAAAACTGCAACTTGAGAATCAAAGCAGGGCGGCGTCACCAAGTGGTTCTTACAATATTAAAGATAATAAATAATGGACAAATTAAGCATTTTGAACGGCTCACATGATAAATGTTTTGACTTGAGAATTTGGGCTTGTCTGGAGTGTGAGGCTTCAGGGAGCGCTGACCTCCCACACTGTTGTCAAGAAATTGCCAAATAAGGTTAATGCTCTCCCAAATGTGTCCTGACGGAGAGATAGCATACGTGTCTCTCTGGAAACGGGCCTACGTCAACACAAAGAGAGGAGAAATGGACGTAACACCTAAATATGGTAAATAAATACATCAGTTTTACCCAGACAATTAATCAAAAGGAAAATAAATTGGAAAGATAAAAGGTAAAGTGCTGACAAACATAAGAGGTATCAATAAAAATCCGCAGGGAAGAGTGAGATATCGGTGCCTGTATAAACCATTGTGGCTGAGATTAAATGAATCTTTAAATTATACAGAGACAGATCACCTGCTTGCATATGAACTTCCGGTAAATCCAGGTCCGCTTTTTTTTTTTTCTTTAATCTTTTAATGATTGGAAACTCCAGCCAGTTTCCTGACAAAGAGCTTCTCTGGACAAAGAGCACCTGTACCCACTGGGGCGTGTTTAAAGGGCGTTTGTTTTCACCGGCACAGAGCCACGGGCAATTAGGTATGGTTTAATTTACCGGTCCGATAAAATCAGCCTGTGCTGGGCCTCTTTCGTATATTTATACTGCGATTCCCTGTTTGGGTCTCTGATTGTGTGCACTTAAAGAAGGAAACAGCAGGTGCTGGCCCGTGCAGCTGTCTGTGTCTGTGACCCGCATGCATTCTCTACTTCTCCCACCTGCTGACCCTTAGTGCCGAGAAATACCTGGGAGCAGATTGATCGTACATTACAGCCAGTTATTTACCACTTCACCCTCAATCGGCACTCAAGTCGAAAAGTTTGAAAGATGGTGTAAAACTTTCCTTTGCGGTAATGTATTGGCATGTAGTTTTGTGTGAGGTGGTAGAGTTGGACTGACACCCTTTAGTGTACTTCCATGATGTGTTTTTATCTAAATCGCAGTTTCGAAAATGTTCTTCCAAGTTCTTATGAAGTGGATACTAAATACTATAGTTGCCTCACTAAGAATCTAATACTACAGAAACACACTGGCTCTGTTAACAAAGGTTTTTTGAATTTTATTTGTGAGTTTATAAATCGACAGATTGAAGGAAGATGTTCAGTTAAGCACCTTTGTCTTTCTTCATTTACATATCTGACTATCGCACGAGGGCACTAACTCGACAAAGTGAAATCTCACCTTCTACGTCACAAAAGGAAATGCTTTTACTATCCAACAATCAAGATGCTTTAAAGAAGTATATGTTTGTTTTACACGATACATTCTGCAAATGTGTCACACAATATCTGCACTAGACCGAGCAGAAGTGGAACATTTTATGAGAGCATTAAAGGACCAACCAATAAGGCACGCTTTAAAGTGTAACTGTTCTCATGGTCCATGGGACGGCAGCGGCCCAGTGACGCAACATGACCTTCTTCTCCCTACGTGGCAGAATTTCATTAGTAGAGCGGTGAAGGTATCAATGGAAAAAGCAATATCTGCATAGGTCTTAATCTGAAGCGTGTATTTATTTTCATTCTCCCTCGTGAGGACAAATTTAAGGCGACGAGGTTGTGGGATTAGACAAATCCATGTGAAAAAGAAAAAACATATATCTTACACTGTGTGTGGTCACCCATCTCATAACATCGCATGCAATCGTCTGGCTCGAACTGGAAACTATCACAGGAGCGGCCAGGGAAGAGTGAAGTTAAATAGCAGCGTTAGGGAAGCTGGAGACGGAGTTCAGCGTCTCATTTGCATCTGAAGGATCCTGTAGCCCTTCATCTTTCCTGTTCATTGACTCTGGACTCTGTCAGCACCTTCAAACAGATATTTTGGCTCTGGCGGTTAATAAGGCGCACTTGTTGAGTCAATAATTCAGAGATGCTCCCAGAACTTGAGTAGAAGTAGAAACTTTTTTTCATAAGGTTATATATAGTTTTAAAATAAGAAGTACTTTAAAAACATAATTTGACTATCCCTGACAACTTGACAGCTTTCTGCTTCTTAGCATTAAAGCATTTCTGCCCTACTTTTTCTCTGCAGATGATCTAGTTCTGGGTTTTGACAGTACTTTTAATGTTTAATTCACTTTGATTTTCACTGCCGACACATCAAGGGTCTCCACAAGGCACATCTAAAGTAATGTGCAGTGTGATATAATGTAACTGGAAACTGCATCCTCCCCGCCACTGGCTCAGAAAATAAAATGTACGATACAGGGAAAACTGCTCCGAGGCGGGATGACCCGGGGGCCACACTGGGCCAAAATACTTAGCATTTTTGTTAACCCTCGCAGCTTCACCGTATAAATAACACAGCCTTCTTTGACAAAGGATCTGGTTTGTGGCACAGCTGTGAGTTTTAAAAGCCAGAAAAGCAGCTATTTGGCTTATGGAGACACATCCTCTCTCACTCACCCCTCGTTGGAGCCGCTGCCCCCACTGTCTGCTGGCAGGATTTGTAATTATAATGAAAATTAAGGAAAGAAACGAAAATGCCAGGTATTTTCCCATGATTAATAGGTTTCCCGGTCTGGATCAGGTCCGAAAATAAACTCTGAAGTGTTTGTGAGTTTTTCATCCCCGCCGAAGAAGCTTGGCCGCCCCGCAGTCACCCCCAAGCACCCCCCACCCACGCGGTGTTAAGGTGCATACTTTTGGCTACCGGTGGCGGCACTAAATCACAGCAGTCAACGCTGGAGGCCTTGAAAGTGGTGAAGAGGCAAGCAGCTAATTCTTATCTGTGCATTATGTAGGGCTTTGTGTTTTAAACTGTGTAGTGTTTTGCATTCCTCCGGGGTTAACACTTGCCTGCTCTGGAAAATGTCCTTGGATTCCTGAACAACCACAGCACTTTGGTTTACCACCATGTGCAAAGAATGGAGCCATCATTCGTCCCAGGACCCTAAGGGAGGCTCTTGTCTGGAGTCTCGAGACAGAAGGAAAGAGAGTTTATCACTTTCATTAGGGGTCATCTCTCCTTCTCCTGGCCTGTCCCATCCATTCAGTTGATTTATAAATAATAATAATAATAATAATAATAATAATAATAATAATGAATGATTATTAGTTGGTGGTGGCCACTGATGAACGCAGTCTTGGCGTGGAGTTGTTTTCGAGACCCGCTGCTTCGCTTCGCACTTTTTAATTGTGCTTTTGACTCGGGGTTAAAGAAACGGGCGTCTAAAGTAATCAAAATCAAGTCATGTTCAAGGAGCTTTGAACAAGGGAAGAGAATTATTCACCCAAGCAACAAGGCATGAGAGATGAGGGGGAGAGAGAGAAGGATTCTACAAATGGATAATTACATATTTTTTTCAGTAAAAACTGGGCCGTAGGTCTGTACTTCCCATAATTCAGAAACAAAGTGGATCGATTGTTATTGATTTATATCTCACTAAAAGTCTGAAATTCACCATTTTGGTATTTACTTAATTCGAATATTTTCTTTTAGGGCGTACAGAACGTGTTTTTATTTCCCCCTTTGTTTTGGCTGAACGCTCCTTCAGAAAGTAAGCATATTAATAATGAGATTCATGTTTTAGAATAAACACAGGAATAAGCGGGTCAGCTGTCTGCAGTCCTTGTCTTTGCCCGACCCAAGCTGTTGGCATGTTAATCATGGCCAGACATAGACAGTCTAATATGAGACATTATTGTTGAGTCTTGTGGTCCAATCCAAAATGGCTCTTTCTCTGTCTGGTTTAAAAATAAACAAAAAGAAGATCTGAACACACTTCACTACATTTCAATATTGTTATTTATAATTTTGTATAATAAAATGTACATCCCATGTTTACTCTCCATACTCTACTGTTATATTTGATTAGACCATTATCTAATTGATATATTTCAAATTGAATTATATTTCCCTTTAGTTATTCATCAGTTTTATGTGCAGTCATTCTATATTTTGCAAAGGCTGGTATACTAGTTTAATTAGAGGTTTAAAGAACTAATGCTTTTTTTTTTTAGAAAAACAAAACAGTGTCTGTCACATAATTATGAACTATAAGAATCATAAGGTTTCTCAGCCCAGTTATCTCCATAGCACTGCAGAACTGTCAAGTGTGTTTGACAAAACATATGCTGATGTATGCAGGTAATAACATGCTTGCATTGCATATACTGTGAGTACAGCTTTTTCAGACCAAAAAAACATTATGAAAATTATGTAATTCTCTGCATGGGAATCCGAATCTGGCAGGATCTTGGATGTCATCCAGTTTGGACTGACATGATTGTACCACAATGTCTGTTGTAGAAGAGAATACAAGAATAAGTTGAAGTTCAAATATGCAGTATGCTGGTGTTATTGTCGACAAATGCTTTCCTGCATATACTTTAAACAGATACTCTGGTGCCTTTAAATGACTCTCTGATGCCAATTAATGGCACAATGACTGCTTATCCAAATATATTGTGCATTCCTAATGATTTGAAATGTAGATGGTTTTCAAAAGTCTTTTTCTTCTCTGTCTTATTTTCCTCGGCTCGAAAGCAGTTGTTTTTCTTTTCATCTTTTGAATAAATGGATTAAGAAGATCTGTCATTTAAGGGCAGTATCAAGACACAAACCCAGTGATGTAGAAGGAGACGTGTTATTTTGCTGTAGGACATTTCATTATGCAACATCATATGTGTCGTATTGACTTTTTTTTTTTTTCCTACAACGCAGGTTGTTCAAGCGCAGATGACACATGTTCCAGCACTCTGCGTTTGATCAAGGCCTTTTTTTTTGGAGTAAAGTTGTACTTGAGTAGAAACCAAACAAAAATAAATACAAACTGAGTCAACTGAATGGCTGCCCTTGTGTTTTGGGTTTTGTTGTTGTTTTCTGTTACTCATGAGCCGGGGAACGAAGTCAGTTGGTCTGTAATCTGCTCAATTGTTCCTGGCGCTGTGACAGAGGGCTTTATAATCATCTCAGGATCTTTATGAGAAACTCTTGTGTTTCAGCAGACAGACCCTGATGGAGGGGAGCGTGCTCTGCGAGGGCCAACACAGATCAAAACAACGTCCAGTTTTATCCGTTACTCTCTCTTTTGTTCTCCTCTCCTCTCGTCTTCTGCATGATACATTTCTACAACTCTTTCCCTCCCCATTGCGCTTAGTCTTGATATTAGGACTATTGGCTATAATACAAGCTTTTTAACGGCTGCTATTTTGCCTTTGGCGTTGCCCAAATCGGGAGATGACATTCTAGTTATGAGCTTAAATGTATACGGAAGGCTTCTTGTTGTTGTTGTAATACCTCAATGTGAGGGTTTTCCCATTAGCAGGCCAGTTGGGTCCTGCCCCGACTCAGAGTCGCTCTCCACGGCTGCGATTGTTTGTGAATCTCTGGAGAGAGAGAGAGAGAGAGAGAGAGAGAGAGAGAGAGAGAGAGAGAGAGAGAGAGAGAGAGAGAGAGAAATCCCTTGAATGAAGTGTTGGTGGTCTGAGCTGCTTCCTAGCGAGGAGACAGTGTCCAGCTGTCTTCAGAATTGGACAGAGGTTCTTTCTTCCTATTTCCAGATGTGTGTGTATGTGTGTTGATGTGTTTGCTGTCCATTTGCAGCTTCTTTAAGTCTTTTCTGGAGTTGTGTTATCAAAGCTGTCGTATCCAGTCTTTATTTTCTTATTTACTGCTGATGCTTATCAGGAGAAATCTGTAAAGAATAAAAAGTTTCCGAGAGGCAGCGAACGTTTGTATATCCTAGACTGATAAACTAAAAAAGATGGTGACTGTTTCCTGGTGCCATATTGAGGGAAAACCTTACAGCTTTGATTGTATGTGTTAAATAATAAATATATGTATTCATTTAGGAAGGCCACTAGTGTACAGTAAGGCGAGAAACATGTCTAGCCTCTGTTATGAATACAGTTGGCTAACTATTTTGGTGACATGTATGGCCGAGGTACTTGGTATAACACAATTTGATGTTGCTGCTTGGACATAGAGGTCTGAAAAGAGACAGGAAGCTGGAAGATACCAGGCGACTCTCAAAACTGTTGCTCCAGGGCCTTAAAGTGTCTGGAGGTGAGAAACAACAACAGACGCATTGATGAGAGCAGCTCAGCGGAGAAGACAGGGGTGATGAGGAAATGTTTGTGTGATTGAAACGCTGAGTACCCGGGCACTACAGCCGACTGACCTTTTGTCAGAGCAGTTAGTCTTCACTGAGCTCAGAGATGGCAACGGCTGGGACTCAGGAACTTGGCTTGGAAAAATAGCAGTATGAGACAGCCTCGCCGAATCCCTCCCTGCTGCCCCTCGTTACGGCACATAATTCAGGGTCCGCGGCAGAGACGCCGGAGATACCATCGAGCACAGTTCGTGAGGGTTCGTGAGGGGAAACCCAGGCAGTGAGCTGTGGCATGCAACATGCAGATGTTTATGATCGTATCAATGTTTTGTTATTTATTTATTTTTGCTGCCAACCTACACATTAAAAGATGCCATGTTGCAGAAATCGAATAGTCTCTTCTTATTCCAATACCTTTATGAGAGCATTTGCAGGCGTAATACCAAAATACAGAGTGTCTCCCGCCAAACGGGCCGGCGGTCTGGGATGCGGCCCTGAGCGTTGAGATCCCGTGAACGGGCTGTGGCATTGTGGGTAAGAAACAGACTGCTGATGGCTCCCTCATTTAAAACACCAGCTCCTTTACACAATAGTGCCAAAAAAAACCAGATATCGTTTTCATGTAGTTGTGTGATCTGTATCTTGTACAGAATATATACTTACAGTCAAATATACACAGACACAAACACAAGACACCTACAGTGTGTATAATATATACAATTGGCAGTCATGCATTCCAGAATTTTGCTCAGTTATTCAGCATTTCATAATAAGGACAACTAAAACAGTTCCTGGCTCTTCGTTTTGAAACACTTAAATTCAGACAGCGGGATTCTTGGCTCAGTTGACTGTAGCGCGAGGAGGGGCACGAAGAGTTATATAGACCTAAGACTGTCCCACAGCCGATGATAGGATCTAGACATTAATTGAGGTGAAGTGATACTCTTGATTTGCGAAACCCAACCAGAGCTCCAAGATACACCGAGACATTACCTCAGTCTAAAATCTATTTAAAGAAAGGAGGAAAAATGTTGCCCGGGGCAGCAAAACTTACGTGGATCGCCAAATTAGTTACATTAGTTAATTTACTCTGTTGCCAGACTGGAAATCACTTTTTTTAGAAAAAAGGTTTGTGTGACAATAGGTAAAGCCAGTCGTAAATAATATACATTAGCAGCCTAGAAACAATTTGAAATGGCATACTTTAATCTGACATGTTCAAATGTGGCGTACGGATCTAAGACTCACATAGATATTGCGAATTTGATAGAGAATAAAATAGAGAAACAAAAAGGGCACTATTTTGTGTACCACAAGCAGGAATAATAAGGCCTCTCACCGTGGTGCAGCTAAATATGTTTCAGGTGTTATTCCTTAAATATTACACAAATATGGAGTATCAGTTATTGTGTTTGATTAAATATTAATCAAATCCTTATTTATGAAAGTCACCAGTTTTTTTTTTATCCAAATGTTTTAATCGTGTTTAATATCATGTCCATAGCTACAGCTCTAGTATAACATCATAGTAGTATAGTAGCACAAAAAGTAAATTATTAAGAAGATAGTCATCCTTTAGGAAATACTTTGAAGAGAAAAGTGCTGTGTTGAAATCAGATGGCTGTTTCCCACAAGGCCTGGGAATGAAGGCTCCGTAATTAGTTACACAACCAAAGACAAGTGCCAATAGTAAAAACATATATCAATACCAAGGTAATGCACAGAAAGAACATGCCTGCGTGCGAGCGATTCAGTTAGCTTAATAAATCATTTCTTTTGATTCCAAAGCCAGGATCGGATTCCAGGAACGTACGTCAGAAGAGCAGAAGCCCTTTTGCCAGTCATTCCCACTGCTGCCATTTTCCAATTACAGATCCTGTTTATATCCATGTCAAACCTGGACGATTTTAAGAGGAAAAGGGCTTCTCTCTCTTTCCTAGAACTGCGTAAGTTTAGTTATTTTTCAGGATAAAAGATGAGCTTTTCTATAGTTATTGATGTTTTTTTATATAATGTTATAATTTTTGAATAATGTATGTTGTATTACAGTGCCAGAACAAACAAATACAATTTGAAGAAAATTACCATTTCAATTTGAACATATAAAGTTCAGAAAAGCCCCGGATCGAGAGCTGAAGGCCAACGCACGGACACGTGGTCTCGGTCCACTGCTGTTCTGACCCGAAGGACTTTACTGTGACACGCATGTACTTGTATGTATTTGGTTTGTTCTTATCTGTTATTTTACAAACTATACGTAGGCCAAATTTATTTTTTAGATGTTATCCATTATGATCCTTTACTCTACGAAGGGGATCCTGCATCTGTTCTACATTTGTGCCCGTAATAAGTGTACAAATTGTAAAGATAATGCCCGAAGCTAAGACTGCTTAAAATGCATCTGTTAGGGATTTCAAGTGCCACTACCAAGGGGGCCGTACGTTGACATCGACCGGTAAAAATACCTGCTTTAAAATGTTTAACAGTTTGTTGTTGATTTTTTAATGTTTTTGTTCTTTTACTCAATCAAAGCCTCTCCCTGCGAGACCTAAAGCACACCTCCTACCCCATCGAGAATAATCTGCACAGGGTTGGCCCATTCGTAGCGCGGTAACCCTGCAGTAAGGAATGATCAAAGTAGTCCCTGACTGTGGTAAACTGTAATTTCAAAGCTAGAATCTGGGTAACAGTGGTCACATGGTTCATGAGTAAATCAGATGTGATTAAACTAGCTGAGTATGACTGTGGCTGGCTGCAGATTAAGTAATTTTTACATTTACAATTTGTCCCTCAAGTGACATGAAGGGTGAACTTGAAATGGGGTTGAATTGGAAACAGTTGTGGGCTGCTTTTTCATTTTTATTACAGTTATTTATTTAATAGTGTTTTTTTGGTTTGGTGGTAGACTGGTGGTTTAGCCATAAATACAGGAGAAGCACAAGACAAAAGACAAAACCCTGGAGTGATACATTTTGCACATATTGTGCAACAACAAAGTACAACCCATAGCTTGTGCTTGTGCTTTTAAACCTGTGCATGCAAAACAGATGTGGTGTTTCTGCAGATGTTTGTGGAACATCTCTGTGCAGGGAAATACGTCTGCTTTAAGGTCAACAAAGACAGACAATAGTGCTCTCAAGCCTAGATGGGGAGACTGGGGCTAGTTGTTACATGGAGATGTCGATATAGTGTTCATAAAATAAATACACAAACAAATATTCCTGAGTTAAATCTTTGCCTTTTAAAGGTGGTACTTCCTATGCCTTCTTAATATCAATTACTTGGATGTTTAATCTAAAATCCAGTTTCTCTCCTCTATAGAGTCAATGTGCAAATCCCCTTCAGATGAATTTGCATATGCCAGCCTCCAGAGTTATTCATACCCTCTTTAAAGTGTAACTAACAATTGATATAGCAAGGAAACGCAGGTGTGTGCTCAGTAATTGTGCTTCCCGGTAATGAAACACAGTGATTTCAGAGTGACTCATGTGTTGCCTGTGTGTTGTATATGTATTGTAGTGCATTCTCCGGGTCATTTATGTGAGATTTGTTGTGTGTAGGATCTCTGGTGCTCCTCTTAGCTGTTCTCCAATATCTCACTCAGGACAATCAGATTACAGTCTTGGCAAGATGAATTAACTACTACTCTGAGGTAAAGCTTTTCTAAATCAAGAACACAGTAAAGACTTTAATGATATTTATATTAGATCCTATTAAAAACTCCAACTGTCTGTTTGATTTCCTGAACTGTTTTTTATTTCTGTGATTGTCTGTTAGATCTCAACATGGGGATCGTTCCCAGTATCTATGAAACAAAGCAGCTATGTGGTGGCAATGTAGGCCTAGAACTTATGTAGATATGTCTGTCATCCTTGATATTCAATCTTTTTAACTTTAAAGGCACTCATTTAAGCTTAGTTTACATTTTATTCTGTTTCCAAACACACACTTATTTTATAGGAAGAGAGCCACCCACTCAGAGTTGATTTAATCACAGCAGTTGCGGCAGAATTTGCTTTAATGCTTGATAGTTAACTCAGCGACTCGCCAGATCTTTATATAAATTGCAGACAGCTTCGATGTGAAAGAGCATGGCTTTTATTTTCCTTGGGTTTGTAAAGAAAACACAACAAAGCACAACTTAACGCTGCCATCAGATTTCTTAAACTATGAAATGAACAGGCTGTCTTGAACCAAAGGGCACAACGCTAGCTCTGGATTAGACTGGCATGTTAAATTGAGAACAGCATGTTTTAAATACACAGCAACTGGGCTTCCCTGGCTGGGCAGGCTTGTGAGTCACCACAGCCCACATCCACTTTGCTTAATCCTCGCAATGAAGGGGGAACAAACGGGGAAATGTGCTTCACAACAAATCTGCTGGACAGTGCTGTTTTATTGCGTCTTCGATTTTATTTTTAAGTTGTTTTTTTCTCGAGGTCTGGTTTCGGTATTTCTGTTTAGGCTTTTGGGAAACAGGAAATTGTTCCTGGAAATCACCCTCAGCCTCCTACTTCGTAATTTACAGGAAAAGAGAAAGTTCAGTGCTTACGCAGCCTGCTCTCTTCCAGAGCTGCGCACGGATCACATTCGTCTTGGACTGTCAGCAAACCCGGCCTCGGGGGAAATCTGTGGCATGACGCATTTTTACAGCACTGTCGGACTTCTGTGGAAATTACCCAAAGGTGTTCTCTCTTTCTGTGGCTGGTGTGTACGATACACACTGCACACCAGCGAAGCCTGGTTTTGGCTCCGTTCCCATTGTAGTGGATGGATTTCAAAAGGAGTCTGAAAGGTGTCTATCATTAGCAGCATTGGCTCTCAGCTGTTTTAACTCTGTCTTAGAAATCCTTTTCAACTACTGGCCAGGCACCCACTGGGCTGGACTCTTAATTTGGAGATTTCATTATTATGACTGGAAAATGGCACGCACACTACTGAGAACTATTTTATCTGTCCAAACTCCAAATAATAATGGGGACTTGGCCAGACTTCCTCATTTGTTCTCATAATTGTTACTAAAGCAGCAGATCCAGTTTTCTGAATGCAGCCAGATTTAAAAAATGACCTGACGTCCGTGGGCCTGGGAAAGACCCGTACAGAGGATCAGACTGGGAGACCTGATACAGAACTTTCTGGGTTTGAATAGCAGCATCTCCGAGATCTAACAAATTGCTAAGGTTTTAGATGTTTTTACACTGATGGAAATCATTATTAATGTAATTGCTACCTTTCTTTTAAAACTACGCCTTTCCACTCTGTCTTGAAACATGACTGCCAGGCCTTCGGTTTGGTTTCAAATTTGATAACACAGTCTCCCTCTATCTATATATATATATATATATATATATATATATATATATATATATATATATATATATATATATGTAAAATATAGAATGCATTTGTATACATCTTCACAAAACATTTGGATAATTAAAACCTATAGGTTTTCCTGAATTGTAATAAATCAAACACAAAACCACTGCAAACCTGATAATTGACTCCAGTTTTTTGAGAATGATTATTGAGATCTGGTTGCGATTAGCTGCACCTGGACTGTCTTTGAAAAAATGGCTTTTCCTTGTGATCTGTGTTATGGCTTTGAAGTGGACCTCTCTTGACCAGAACATTAGCTGTGTGCTACAACATCTGAAAAAAGACCTGAGGTTTGCCAAGTGCAGTGTGTCTTATTTTGTATTTTCTCTGAAATATAAGAATACATTAAAGTCCTCATGTAGAGATGCTTTGCTTTGACAGAATCCAGTTAGGACACACTTGAATTGCTTCCTCTCGCTGGTAGAGCTTTAATCACTGAAACAATGGAACCAAAAAGAGCTTTTTATGGCAATAATAAACTGTTTTGTTCTCAAAATATGCTAATGTATTGGTGTTTTACAAAGGTCCTACCAGTAATGAACATGAATGCTGTGATATTATTTTATTCCACTATTACTATTATTAAGTTTTATAAAACAGAAGCTGTTTTAAGGATTTTGCGTAGTTCCTGATGTGGAGAGAAAGGTGCCGTGTCACTCAAACGGCGGTGTCTTCCCCTCGTGGCACGGCCTGTCTCTCTGAGCGCGAGGATATCTCAATAATCATCCTTACAAAGAAGTGAACATCCTTCTTTTAGCCCAGATTGGCAACAGGCCAATGGATCTCCTTCTATTCGGATGTGTTTGGCGAGAGATACAAACATACGTTTCTCAGCAAAATAGAAATTTTAAATGGTTATCAACTGCAAATTACCCCCAGCTCGAACTGCAACAATAAACTCCTGATCTTTGGGTGTTTGTGCAATAAACCATGTTTCTGAATACTAAGTACATATACATAGAGTACATAACTGCTACTGAAAATGTTTATTTTTTTTATATATAATGTAGATTCCCTATAGATAAATCCTTAGAAGGTATTATTGTTCATTTATATTTAAAATGCTGAATGCTTTTTGTCAACAGGCTGTTGTTTGACCACACACACAATCGATTACAGGGGTTAGTGTTCATAGCCTTTGATCAAGTAAAATGTTGCACATACACTCACCTAAAGGATTATTAGGAACACCATACTAATACTGTGTTTGACCCCCTTTCGCCTTCAGAACTGCCTTAATTCTACGTGGCATTGATTCAACAAGGTGCTGAAAGCATTCTTTAGAAATGTTGGCCCATATTGATAGGATAGCATCTTGCAGTTGATGGAGATTTGTGGGATGCACATCCAGGGCACGAAGCTCCCGTTCCACCACATCCCAAAGATGCTCTATTGGGTTGAGATCTGGTGACTGTGGGGGCCAGTTTAGTACAGTGAACTCATTGTCATGTTCAAGAAACCAATTTGAAATGATTCGACCTTTGTGACATGGTGCATTATCCTGCTGGAAGTAGCCATCAGAAGATGGGTACATGGTGGTCATAAAGGGATGGACATGGCCAGAAACAATGCTCAGGTAGGCCGTGGCATTTAAACGATGCCCAATTGGCACTAAGGGGCCTAAAGTGTGCCAAGAAAACATCCCCCACACCATTACACCACCACCACCAGCCTGCACAGTGGTAACAAGGCATGAAGGATCCATGTTCTCATTCTGTTTACGCCAAATTCTGACTCTACCATCTGAATGTCTCAATAGAAATCGAGACTCATCAGACCAGGCAACATTTTTCCAGTCTTCAACTGTCCAATTTTGGTGAGCTTGTGCAAATTGTAGCCTCTTTTTCCTATTTGTAGTGGAGATGAGTGGTACCCGGTGGGGTCTTCTGCTGTTGTAGCCCATCCGCCTCAAGGTTGTACGTGTTGTGGCTTCACAAATGCTTTGCTGCATACCTCGTTTGTAACGAGTGGTTATTTCAGTCAAAGTTGCTCTTCTATCAGCTTGAATCAGTTGGCCCATTCTCCTCTGACCTCTAGCATCAACAAGGCATTTTCGCCCACAGGACTGCCGCATACTGGATGTTTTTCCCTTTTCACACCATTATTTGTAAACCATAGAAATGGTTGTGCGTGAAAATCCCAGTAACTGAGCAGATTGTGAAATACTCAGACCGGCCTGTCTGGCACCAACAACCATGCCACGCTCAAAATTGCTTAAATCACCTTTCTTTCCCATTCAGACATTCAGTTTGGAGTTCAGGAGATTGTCTTGACCAGGACCACACCCCTAAATGCATTGAAGCAACTGCCATGTGATTGGTTGGTTAGATAATTGCATTAATGAGAAATTGAACAGGTGTTCCTAATAATCCTTTAGGTGAGTGTAGAATATGATGCAGGTGAACTTAATTCACAGCAGAGTCACAGCAGGTTTATGACATTTTCAGATATTGCAGAGATATGATATACTCCCCATTATATATGTCATTAAAAAATGCAATGCCACATATTAAAAACCCATATGCACTTGAATTATTATAAGAATGTATGAACCGTGTGTTCAGCCTTGATATTTTCTGCTCTGGAGGCAGCAGCGTGTGTGTGCCTAGCGTCTTTAACAGGTTCTTCCCTGTATCACAACTCTTGGAAAATCTCCACATCCGATAGCCTGGCAACATGTTCGAGTTTGGCTGTGAAGTGATTTCCTCCAAGTGGCTGACAGAAAACAACAACACAAACTGCCTGCTCCAGAAAAAAACAAACAAAAAAAAACTTGTCAAAGTGGGTGACAGTTATGCACGTTTAATTGAGCCCAGGCTTGAATAATGGCTGCCACACAGCTCTAATTCGGGATTGCCAAGACTTGTGTCTCTCTTTTGTATCGAAGAGGGGGCCACCAGCTGCTGGCTGCTAGTAAGTTAAATGCGACTCATTACTCCCCGACAAGAAGACAACCAGGCCACACGGTCCCACTCGGGATGTAGTCTTTCTTCCATTGATGCCGCCAAACTGAGTGAGAGCAAGGGAGGCCGCCCTCTGATGAATGGGCCCATGTTCAAGTGCTTTTGTTGTCAAGAGCCAAGCTAAAAAGCTGGAATAGTAAATACGTCTGCCAATAGGAAGTCCCAACCCTGCTTATGCTTTCACAGTTACCATAGTAGCCCCAATACCAAATACAGAAATGCCCCACCATACATAAACTGTCACTCAGCAGGGAGCAGGTTTTGATCAAGGCTAGTACGCTATTTTCAAGGGCATATCTCCTTCAGCCATGTATGTCCATGTATGCTTTATTCATAATCATTAGTTTTGCGCTGAAAACATCCAGGAATTTCTCTCTGTGTACACTGTGTTGGAACATGCCTCTTACAAATGGACAGATTGTTTGTTTTACATCAGCTGTAAAGGATGAGTAACATTCATCGCCTGACCACAGAGCAATTATGGTTACAATGTTGGGTTTAGCTGAAAGGTTTGTTAATTGAATAACTTTAGAAGTGCGTCTTATTTCAGACCATAACGACACAACTCGTTGCTTAAGACTGCTGGCCCTTGGTGAGGTGGATAGCATGGATCACTTTCCTTTGTTTTTCTGTCGAGACTGAAGTAGCGCCATGACAGATTCAACTAAGATGCCTCCTCTTCTCTACAGCATTGTGCCATCCAGTTCCATGCAGTGTCAGTGGCTGTGATAGAGATTGCCTGGGCTTTATTTATTAAGTTACTGTAAGTCCGGATGTGTCACTACACACACCTTTCACTTATGCAAATACTTACTACCGTCTTTCAAACAAGAAGACCGCTGTAAGCGAAGCTTGCACATTTATCTAAAATGCACCAAATCAGTTTAGAGGCTGACCTCGTAACAGACAAATAAAATTATGTCAGGGAGAACATCAGTCATGTAAGTTGAGACCCCTCAGATTATCTGTTCGCTGGTTTGAGCGGGGCATCGGGGCAAAGGATGGCGAGAGGGGCGGCCCCATCCGGGAGGCCTCTTTCCAAGACAGCAGCTGTTCATGATAAAATACCATTAACAGCGACGAGTATGTAGGATCAAAGTTTCAAACAGAAGTCGGCCAACAGCTTGGTTTTGACCTCGACATGGCTTAGATGGTTGTGTTTCAGCCACTGTTTGTCATAAAATGCAGGATGTTTTTTCATTGTGCCGTAAATGTTTTTGTTTTGCTTATATCCGGTTCAGATATACACCTTTCAGTGTGGCACTTGGTGTTAGAAGGTGGGGAGTTTTTACTGTGGTTTCATTATAGATTCACTGCGTGTATGAGTTTAATGAACACTACTTTCCATTTTCTTTGTGAAGGCAACTCGGCGCATAACAAATGAACTCTGCTCTGAAAGTGTAGTGTACTTGAGCTCTCTACCCTTAGACCTCTTGCCATCTGCGGACCTGCAGATGGTCATACAGAGCAATCCAGCCATTGTAAGTATCATGTTTTAGGATGGAGATTATATGTGTCTGATCTCTGGGAGATTTTAGCCAAGAATCCTGTTTTTGACTGTATCCTAAATCTCATCTTTGTTATGTTCAGATCATTGGATTATCAACGAGGTCTGCGAAATGCCAATATCATCTAAGGATATCACGTCTTAAAGCGTGTGTCATGCTGTGCTAAAGAGGGTTCATCAAAAGCAGTTGACGTTTTTGCAATACTGCTCTTCCAAGGAAGTCAGAGGTGGCCAGGACAGATCTTACAAACTGACTTTCTCTCAGATGCAGGGAATAGATTGCGAGTATCTTTTGTTTCAATCCTCCAATGAAAGTGATACTATTTTTTTGCTGCTGAATGAATATTCTAATGTGCAAATGATTAGCACTTGCTTTGCAACAAGCGTGGTGGGAAATAAAAATCTGCAAATTCATTCACAAAAAATATCAGTATGTAAATGAACATCAAGAAAAACTAAACTAAAGAAGAAGAAGAAGAAGAAGAAAAGTGTGTGTACTAAAGTAACGTGGATGTAGCACAGAACACGAAAGAACAATAATATAAATACAAAAATCTGGTCTCTGCTTTTATTAATAAAATAACTTGACAATTATGTGATTTATTCCAACATATAACTTATATATGTTGCTTGTTTTTAGGTTATTGTTTGTCTCTTGATTTCAAGAATGGCATAATTATGCTACACTCGTTATCTTGTAACTCCAAACTCAAAGAAGACATCGTAATAGGATGGCAGAATTCTCCCAGAAGGCTTTGGGACTGATGCCTGAAGTCTGATGTTGCTTTTTCATTTCTATATCAAGTATAAGTCTGCATCTTGATTTGCATTTTTTGTTCCGGGATTATAAAAAGGGAAAATGCAGACAATGTCGCAAACTTAGCTTCAGAAATTAAACCCTAAAGTTGTGGGAAGAACAGGCACAGAATATAAAGAGCAGAAACTTCAAACTATTGCTTTTTCTTGTTGGTCTGTAAGATACTGTTGGACTCAGGTGTAAATATAAATCCATGTTTAATCTAGGTGTATCTGTAACACTTGTTTTGTTCTATTAATTATTTTTCCTCATTTAGTAATCTTTCTTTGATATCGGTACCTTCCCCAGTAAGTGCCTCGAACTGAAAAGAATGCATTAAAGAAAGCCAAAGAAACAGATGGAGCAGTCTGGAGGAGCCCCATTGTCTGCCGTCCAGTGGAGGATTGAAAATGCTTAAGGAACTCCCATATCTAGACAGATTACCTTAATAAGTACCTTACAGTGAAGCAAAGCAGGTTCACAAGCAGATAAGAGGACTAGTTCAGCGTGACTAATTGGACTAACAATCCTCATAGGGACTGACCCACTTAACACGTGAAGTTTGAATGGGCCTTCCTCTGGTTCGCAGTGGAATTCATCTCGCATTCACAGCACCAGTGAAACCATTGGAAATTGTTGACGGTTTGAGTAGTGAAATTTAAAAAAAACTGTATTTCAACTATGTGTTCCAGGGAATAATTGCAAAATATTGTGCTTCAAATCTGTGCTGTATAGCTTGGCACTGTAAAATACATAATATTACTGATATGTCATTGTACACCCGCAGCCAAAAGTATTTCTATGGTGTTGCAATGTCAATTACACCTATGGTAACGGTTTTCAGTTACATATACATAAATACAGTTGTAGTCATATGTTTTCACACCCTTCCTGTGAAACCATGCCATCATTTCAACAAGTTCAACAACTTTGAAAAGATATTGATAAAACAGTTTATTGAACAGCATTTCAACTGAATGTATCGCTGAATATCATGATTTCAAATGAGTGTGTGAAATAATTTGGATACAATTGTTGAAGTACTGTCAGTGTGGAGTGGCATGTCATATATAGTGGTGTGATTATCATTGAGTGTAATCGTTTTCACACCATATTTATAAATGTATTACTACACATGCAGAGAACATGTATAGCACAAAAGGAATGCTTATGGAGTCACACAAAACGATACAGCAAGTTTAAACCGTTATTCAAAATATTTGTATTCACTAAGATAGGCCAACAGAAATGCATTTTCTATTTTCTGCTTCGTGCCTGGCCTATATATAGTACATTATGCTTTGTACAGAGTTTGAAGTCATTAGATCAGTTTGGATATTTGGTACTCTGTATTGCTTGTTTACATCAAATGGTGACAGGCGTGTAGCTAGTGGGCAAGAGTGTGCACAAATGGTCACGGTGGATCACGCTACACTGTCAGGCGCGTGTGGTTGGTTGACATGCACAGCGATGTGCGTTCCCATTGGCTGTTAGCAACTCTTAAGCTGTATGGATACTGTGTAAAATATGTTAATAAGTTACATGAACCATAACTGCAGAATGCATTCACCTCAGTGACTCGATTTAACATGCTGGGAGGTTGTTAAAATTAGGTCCATAAGGAAGTCAAGAGATCTGTTTTGATATTTCCCTCAGGCTTTCATGTTTGCCAATTTACTTCTGTTCCTTTCGGGGGGGGGGGAAACTCAAGGAAAAATGTTTATACCCAAGAAATTAAATAAAATGCACAGATTTGATTGGCCCACACCGCTTCACCCCTGTAGGTCCATCGGTGTCCCTCACAACATCTGGAGTCCAGTGTGGGGTTCAGCAAGGAGTTTATTCCTTCTCCTTGTTTTCTCAAAGTTCCTACTGTCCCCAGACTCCAATCACCATCACCATCACGTCCTGTTTGCTTCAGACCTTCTCCTGATGCACAGTGGCATTCACGGCATCGCACAGGGTGACAGGTTATCCCCCTGAACGGCGAGCACGGGAGAGGGAGATCGCAGAGACGAATGTGGGGACGGCGGAGAAGGGCAACAGATGCCAAAAAACGTCAAACTTGAAAGTGGAATTGAATCTCCTCCTCTGTAATAACAATAATAATAACAACAACAAGGAGAATCAACATGAATAATAAATATATCAAATAAAACCTATGACAAGAAAATGATCATTACAGCAGATATTCCCTCACTTTTAATTTAATTATGAAAATGTAAATGGGACGCGAATTAGAACAATTTCACGTGAGCCGAGGCGGGCCACATGGAGCTCTATAATTAGCCTTCTCTGTCAGTATTGATCCTTTCACTTCGTTTTTTCCTCTTTCCTTCCCTTCTCGGGATGTACAATTAGGAAGCAATGATCTTGGCGAGGTTAAGATAAGCCCTTGTTGTCTGTTTTCCTCCGGTTGATGGGCACAGTGACATGCCGCGTGCTGACAGCTCTGGGATTCGCTCCCGGGCTCTTCTCGAGTGCAGCTGCTCCACTGGACATTGCCGAGGCGAAAGGGAAATGCGCTGTGACTGCGCCGGGCCCATGTGACGCAGCTATAAGAACTCAGCCTGAGCGCATCAGGCCCGCTTTGCGCGCAGAGGAGGCTTTTGGGGGATGGGGGGTTCTCATGAGACACGAGATACCAATAAAACCCAGTTCTGTGTGTCTTACAGGTATGCTGCGCATCCAGCTCTGCAGAGGGGAATTGATTGCCTGTAGTCGTGTTTCACATTTCATCAATTGTGTGCATGGAGCATTTACCAGAGGAAAAAATATGTTATTCTATTTTTTATTATCATACTTCTTAGCAGACGCCTGTATCCAGCAATTGTTACAGCGTATCACAGTATTTTTACATGCAATTACCCATTTATACACCTGGGCGATCTGGGTACAGTATCTTGTTCAGTGGTACAACATCAGGGTCCCCCACTTGGGATTGAACCCACAACTCTCCAGTCCAAAGTCCGGATCCCTGACCAAAAAGTAACTGTGTGTCATTATTGCGTAGGTGCAAGTAGAGCGGGGGATGGATGGACTTGTCCCCCCCGTATTGAGAGAGCGTCAGTCTGTCCCCCTCAATCCTAGGCGTCCCTCCCTCCTTGACGCCCCGACTCCTTGAAGTTGCTCAACAACTCGGCAACACCCCCACCCCCACCATCCGACTTTGCAATGTACACTTTGTAATAACACTGTTATTACGTTCATATTTACACACACTCGGGTTATGAGGGACTCTTACAGAGAATAGGCCAAACGTCTCATAACTTAAAGCTTTTTGAATATGTCCGTGTATTATCACCATTGTCAGGTTTTTGTTTTGTGTTTTTATGCCAGTTTCCTCGTGCGGTGTAGCCATTACATGGGCTCTGTGTTCCCCGCAAAGCACGAGAGCAAAACTCTGCACTGACTGTGAATCTGACTGAAGGGAAAAGGAAGCGAAAAAATGGGGCTTATGTTTATTTCAAACGCTGCCTCTCTCTGGGTTTAATTATCTCTAACTACTGAGGGCTCAGAAGAAGAAGTAGTAGTAGAAGGAGAAGAAGGGAAAAAAGGTCTTTAAAACCAGAAGCCAGTCTTGGATATAAAGAAATCATCGCTGATCCAGCCTTCCATACACAGAGCAGTTTTTCTGTGTGGTGCTTCGTGATTAAGGAGTTCGTCTCTGTAATCAGGTGTGCCCACCAGTTGCAAGTCCCAGTGAAATCTCACTATGTATTTAAACTTATTGGATTGCTTTCATGTTCTTACTATAATTGTTACACCATCGAGTCTTGCACTTGGCTGTTTATATCTCGCCAGTGAATGTATTACAAACTCCTGTCCTCAGTCTGATGTATTATTATAAAATTACAATGAAATAAATAAATAGATGAAAACATGATGAGAAGATGAGAAGAGTGCAATAGTCAGCATTTAACAAACTTCAAACCAAGCGTGACTGTGCCAAAGAAATAGCCATTTTATTAAATTCAGGAAATCTCTTTTGGACATATAAAATGGTTCACAGGATCTAACTGTTTAAGGCTCAGTTGGTGTGGGTTGAGTGTCATGAAAACCCGGGTCATAATGCGCTTTATAAATACAATGTGGAGTAACCTGTTCTGACAAGGTTTCCGCAAGAAGCGTAACTGTACCCCTGCAGCTTCACGGGGCCCAGCCCAGGGGACTCCAGCTGGATTCTGAGGGCCACGGTATCTCCAGCCAAGTTCTCCCTTTCCTAATTGGTCTAGTTACCTAATTAACTGGACAAATGTAACCTGTTTCCCTCCAGACCGTGAAATGCTTTCCAGATACCGTACCTTGCATCAAGTGCATCTTTTAAATCGCCCCACCTAAAATACAGGCTGCAAAACGTAAATATGTCCAATTGAGCATATCATTAAATCAGGAATTAGTAACTGAGCCCTCAAGTTGAACAGAAATGCTGAGGATGCCAAGGCTCTTGGAGAATGGAGTTCGATTCCCCTGGTCTAACAAGTCAGAACCAGTTGGGCTGTCTTTTCTTTTTCATCAATGTGGTAAAATCACTTCAATTCACCACTTATAGATAATAATTTGAAGCTCTCTAAAGAGACGTCTCTATCCTGACATTACCACTGACTAGACACTCATACACTGAATTATACACTGATTATGTTTCAGTAGAGATTTGTGAACTACATAAGAACAAAGTATTCTTAAACAAGACTTTGGCCCAGACCAGACCAGAACTGCACCCTCCCCGCAGAATGCAAATTACAAACCTGTAACCCACCGTGTTTTAATTTATCGTCAGCAGCCACCTTCTACTACTTATAAATAAAAACCCAATAGGGTACAAGTTTGTAATTTGTGATTCCTGAGTAGATCAAAGTTTCGATTTGGTTAAGACCTTTGTTGCATGTCTTCAGCTTCTAGATATTATTGGACACACAGATGGGATATTCTAAGATGAATTCCTCAGAATGCAGAACTTATTTTTTTAATGCTAAACAAAAATAATCCCTACTGGGACATAACTGATGAAATGATATATTTTTACAGTTTGTTTTTAACATGTAACATAGGAAGTAATAACCTGTTATTTGTTTCCTGGCTGTGTGGGTTTGCTTCAATATTGTGGAGCTAGTGAAGGCATAGGCTTTTTAACAATCTTTAGAATTGTGGATTGGATTGAATATTATACAGATATAGATAGATAGATAGATAGATAGATAGATAGATAGATAGATAGATATAGATATAGATATAAGTATAATAGATATAATAGATATATTAGTCTGTGACATTCTTATTAAAAATATATGTGTGTTGCCCTGGGTAAGGGCATCCACTAGGAAATAAATAAGCAATAATAATTATAATTAAAATTGCAATAATGATAATAATAATATAGGTAATTTGTGTGACTAACAATTGTATTGCCTATATATCTTTTATTCCACCTCACAGTTTGTTTGGCACCAAGCAAAGAGAATGAAAAATACCTTTTTTTTAGTGTGGGTGCATTTAAGGCAAACTCCATGACAATAATACATTTTGCTTTTTGTCTTTTACATACTTATCGGTTATTCACACTGGAGCGTTGAAACAGAGGAGGCAGATCCCAAATGAGATAAATAAAAAGGATGCTGGAAAGGAAGCATTTTCATTACACACTTTGGACATCTTACAAGTTAACCTTCTGTTCAGTGCGCTTTTCTTACTGCTGAAGATTTTCTTCAGAGCAGCTTGCTGCAGGCTTGAAATATGTTGCCTGACCCATTTATAACACCGCAGATTCCAATCTTCAAATGGATTTGTTGAGTCTGGCAGGAAGCACAAAGGAACTTGGGACCCACTCGCTGAATCTACCCCTGTCGATTTTGTGGGTTAAACTCGGCCCGTTGATTCTTTTGTTGGAATGCCATTAATAAGAGCATTGTGCATAGCTATGAATATGTGATCTTATTTAAGAGGGGAAAGGGCCAAGCAGCACAGTTAAACCCTGGAGCAAAACAAGCCTTTTCTACAGAAAAAAATAAAAAACACGAAGGGAAAGATGAAATTACTGCTGCAAACCAAAGGCTGGCTTTCTATTTTGTAACAGAAATGAATGTGTGTTCCAGCTTTTGTTGGGGGGGGAGTCTTTCAATTTAAGTGTCAGAAGACATTTAACTTTTCCACTGCTGAGTAGACAGTTTGTGTTTGTTTGTTTGGTATTAGAGCACGTGATAGTTGTGAAACGAGCCAATTCCTCTGCTGTGCGATACAGGTATTCTAGACCTTTCTCTGCTGTCCTGGCAGGATAATTGCAGAGGCTTGGGATGTGGACAGCCAGTGTAAGCAGGATGTTGAAATCATCACAAACATCTGTGATTAATGTGGCGATCTTTTAAAGTACAGAGCTCTGACTGATTCTGAAAGCAACAACTTCACATTTCCATTTCAGTTTGTTACTGTTAACCTGGACTCAACATTTCCAATTTTGTTGCCATGCTTGTGTTACAATTGCGAAAGCTACAATACACATACATACATGCAGTTGTAGCTGAATGTCTTCAACACCCTCATAAGAAACCATGCAAATGAACTAAAAGAATATAATTGTTTCACGTGAAGCATGTCATTACTTTTGACTTCCACTCTGAATGAATAGACATTATGTTGAGTGGTATGTCTTTACATTGAATGAATCTCAGTGATTTATCATCGATTCCTTCAGAAACAAACCGCACTCAGAGTTGGGTGGAGAAAATACAGATGAATCTCGATTTCTGCTTTTACAGCACAGCTGGCAACTTCTGTCTTGTTTCAGTGCAGATTAAGGTCATACTTAGGAATAGGCTGTTCTGAGATATAATATAAGATACTGTACTTCATAAATAAAGATAACATCAACAACTTATTTATTCAACACAAATTCTGATTTGCTTCTAAAATGGCCTTATTAGACACTTAATAAAACATTGTATAGATAAAGATATAGATTAAACTGAATGTTCCATCACCAGTTTTCTTAATTCCACATGTTAGAAGGGGAAATATCTGTGTCATTTGATTGATATTAGTTTCCTCAAGTAAACAAAACTCCCTCACAGCCCACAGTGAACCCGAAAGTATGTGATTGCATTAAGGCCGTTAAATGTTCATTCTGACTAAGTCGGATGCCCGGGCCTTGTAAATCACTGGCTCCGAGAGATGCAGCTGAGCGTTAAGATCTAGTAAAGTCTCTGTTACAATAAGAGTAAGCAGCCCCTGCTATTAGACGATTAACCTTTAAAACAGAGTCCTCGTTTTCCAGGCCCATCTATAACCCCCACTGTCGCTGCACAGTCCTAATTTACTTAGGTGTTGAAGGAAAATCATTATTTAGTTTAGTTTATTTCCTCCGAATGGAAGAGGCTGGTGGGTTTATTGCAGATTGTACTGCTTTTGTTTGCTCGGGCTTATGAAGTAGAGTAATGCGATGGCACTAAACTGAACTAAACTTCCAGCTGGATTTTTAAACTATATACATACCTGGTGATTATATATATTTTTTCTGAGGGCCACGCATGAGGTCTCTGGGAAAGGCAGGAGAGACGCCTCCTGCAGCTCAACTCTGCCGAAACCGTCCCTCCCCAGGAGATAGCGGAGGAGGCTGGGGAGGTGGTGGTGAACTTTGCCGGAGGGGCCTTCGGTTGGAGCGAGTCAGTTGTTATCACTCCTGCTATCATAATGAGAAATGCTGGATTGAGCTAAGAGTGCAGAACATACCGATCCTCTATTCCGCTCCAAGGAGAGATGGGTCGGGCTGGGAAATATCCCCGTGTCTTGGATTGCACTCGGGTTGCGTGTTGTTGTTACATTATCGATATATATCCAGCCGACACACAACATCCTGACATTTCTGGGAGCTGCTGTTTTATGTTTACATGTTTGGTTTCGGCCAGAAATGATATTGTGGCAACATTACAGAAACTTGCCAGACTTTAGCCGTAAGTGTTTTTAAATGATGTCACCAGTAGAGGATATTTTATACACGTGTGGGTTTCTATTCCGCCCTGGGCTGACCTGCAGTATAGTAGTGGGTTAACGTTTCGCTGGCTGTTAGCCGTGTTGGACAGACACGGACAGTGGACAGTGGACCAGGCAGAGTGGTTCTCACGATCGCAGTGCTGTTCCCATGACTCACTGGGTGTACAGGGTGCCTTGTCCAGGCCCTGGGGAGATTTATGGCTCCGGCTCTGCCTCTTGGCTAGTGTAGTATTACAGGCCCAGAGGGAGGCAGATTATGGTGTGTAATTGTAGTGGCCATTGAAAGACACTGGGAAATAACGCAAAAGATTAGGCAGTTAACAGTTGCGAGATTGCTGTGTAATCCCTGATCAAAATGGTCCAGGAGAGAAGAATGAATCCAGATTTTCTCAGGGTCTTGTAGCATAAGTGTCCGATGGGCTGGTATGAACCCGATGCCTTTGTCTTGGGATTTTCTTGTGTGCGAACAGTTGTGTGCTACAGTTGTGCAACATGAGACCACAGCACGTTTTCACATGTTCACAACACACAACAGGGCCTGCAGATATTACAGTGAGACGTGTGCGGTTTTAAAAATTTAACCATCTGTTTTGTGTTTTTGCTTTGTTGTGTTTTTTCATTATTATTATTTATTACGTTTTTTTATCCAAGTATATATTGCTTGTACAGTGGACTCATAGCTACAGCAGTTATTGGTGGTGAAGGATGTGAAGTTTCCACACAGCAGAACATGTCTTCATTAAGTCCAGTCCAGTAGTACTTTAGTTTTTTTTCTCATAATAATAATGAAATATCTCTATTCTGCAGGAAACTTATTTAGTATTCTTTTTATTCTCAGAATTCACTACCAATAAAACAGAAAGAGAGTTTGTCAAGTGGGAAATAAATTAAACCGCGTGTCTGAATGACCTGTGGTGGGGATGTAAATACCACACCCTGCTTCATTAAAGAAAACAAAGCAACTCATAAACCCTTTTCTGTGGTATTTTTATTGGAAGAGCTCCCATAAAGTGGACAGTGTTTTGGCCTTCTTGGAGTGGCAAGGTTAAAGTGGCCAGATGTGGAGGAACAACTGTTTACACTATGAAGCTCGGGCAATTTCGTTCAGTTGAAAGTGGTCTTGAAGCGGGAGAGCTTTGGGAATTGAAATTCGTTGTTTACATTTTTCTCACTTGTTTGTGTTTGGGTTATAAGGCGACAAAATGTATCACAGTTTGATTGTAAAGAATGATCTATATTGCTAAGGAGAAAAAAAGGAAAATAAAGCATACATGTTGGACGAAGGTACATAATCATTTATCACTATCTTTATCTTTTTTGACTTCTTGTATACACTGTGGGCTAGAAATACATACCACGTACATTGTGCATAAGTGGTTGCCGTGTTTGCTTTATTTACATTTTCCATGAACTTGTTTGAAATTGTGTATTTAGTGCTCGTGGTGGGTTAGGAGAGACAACACTGGCTGATCAAACCATTCAATGAGGATCATTTTGAAAATCCACTTTGTTCGTACATAAATGAACACTCAGTCCTCAACGAAGAGACCCATATCGTGGTATATCAGGGTCCAGTGAAGTAAAGCGCAGTAAAGGCATGTTGAGCCCACAGGAATAGGGATTTGATGTTTAATATAAATCCCACATTTATCTTCAGAGGCACACAATGTATAGTTATAAAATAAGGATTTAGCTTTGTTGGGTGCATACATTAAACAAGATTATTCTGATACAAAATGGACTTTGGTATTTGGTAATGGTACATTTCAAGAATAATCTCACTGTATCTTTAAGGCATGGCACCATGCCTTGCAACGATCCAGAAATGAACAAACCCACCTTTTCCCTTCACAGTTCACCAAAACTGTTCATCTCGAATGGTAAACAATCTTTGACGGGTGACAGGACTTGGGTTCCTCATATCTAACACCAGGTTGAAAAAAACACACTTTCAAATTACACACATTCACAGAAAAAACTAAAAAGTTAATAATGTGTAATTAAAAAAAGGCACTATTTACCCGTCACAGAGCCTTTCTTGGTGTTGCTGTTACGCACAGTTTGACACAGAGAAGAAACAGTTGGGTGTGGAAAAGCATAACAAACAGATCATTTTAAAATAATATTTGTAAAGCAAGGATTGCGAAATATATATTTAATTTGCAGAATAAAAGAGGATTATTTGTCATGTCTGGCTCTTGTTTTGGATTCTAGCATTTATACTTTCAAACAAGATGTGAGCTGCTTCATGAATCCAAACCCTTTAGTTGAAACTACTTATAAATTGTGTTGTTGCTGTTTCATTTCTCGATTAGTGAGCAACTAATATCTGCCTTAGATACAACAGAACTCCTCTGTCAGCTTTACAGCTCGCAAGTAATGTTCTGTGTGTGTTTTTGGAAAGCCACATGGCAGTGTGTTACTCCCTTTAGACTCGTACCACTCTCTGAAGTTTCAGTCCATTAGGAAGTCGGCCACAGCAACCCATGTGCTACAGTCGACACCTCTCGGAGACATGCTATATGGTCTGGCTACAGCCTGCCCTACTTCTGCACAGATCTCTCAAACAAAAGGCCCAATTAGATGACAGATATTAATGGTCTGAGCCAATGACGGTTTTAACCTGTTTAAATGATAATCGCGGGGGATTTGTTGTTGGAGAAATTCACACAAAGTAAACGCATTCTCATCTGAGGTAAGGAAAATACTGTCTAATATCAGATTTTTTTATCCTGAAATCAGAAGGCACTATGAAAATAAATGCATCAGGTTACAATCGCATCTTTTGTCCTCTCTATATGTTGTTTGTGAACTTCATAAGCATGTTTCCGTTCAGAATATGTATTTGGTGCATGAAAAATAAAGGCCCAATCACAATCCTCCTCCCGTCACCCAAAGAGGTGAAGTTCACAGGATTGAGGATCAAAGACAATACTCTCCTGTTAGGATGAAAGCATTCCATAGAGAACATCAGTGTGCCGGCAGGTATCGAGACAGACAACGTGCTTTTGTCGAGCGCTTCTGAAGACGTGTGGAGTACTTGCTTGGGCTTTCAGAGTAGCCATAGGGCAGAGCAACACACATCACTCTAGTCTGGTAATAAAGACACATTTAGAAGCACAGAGAGAGAGAGATCCAGGTGAAAAAATACAGCGCTTTTCCTGTTGTCACCTGTTTTATTGTGTCTTGTTTCAGAGAGGATGAAAGGCAACCACTGGCGCTCCAAAAAGGAGGATCGCTGGCGAATTTCAATCCGCTGTACTAGTTAAAACACCGGTGTATTAATAACCATGCCGTGCTGGACTACTAGTTCCCTTGTAGTTCGTTGCTTATCCTTCCCAGATCCCTCAGGGTGCAATCTGACTGGCAGTTGTTTGTTTTTGAAGTCGTAGCTGTGAAGTAATTTACTTTTGTGTGTGTGTGTTTGAAGATGTTGCCCGTGATGAGGGAGGGGGCAGGGCGACACGTCCCCCGGGCCCGGACTGAGAAAAGACAGGCCCCTGGTCTGCCGCAGAAGTGGGGAAGTTTAAACAGTGTCTGTGATTTCGCTTCTCATGGGGCACAACAATGGCAAGTGTGTCTAATTACTGCAGAAAGGTCTTGGGGCAATTAGAACAAAACTGTGCGGCAAAGCTTCTCGGCAGCTAGTCCTCCCCTTCAAGGACTACATACTTGGCCCTGTACTTTTTTATTTGTTTGTCTTTCTGGTTTCACTTTTTATCAGTGTAAAACTCTCTTCATTTTTCCTTCTTATGTTTCTCATTTTAAACTCCACCTACATAGTGTGTGTGTGTGTGTGTGTGTGTGTTTAAGTGTTTGCATCACTGTGTCATAAAGAAAATATAAATGGCAACATTTTGGAGTTATCAAATTATACAGTCAAACATAGAGATAAATTCATGATTATTTGGTCTTCACTGAATACACGTTGTGAGACTTTATTCATCAGTATTGATATGATTTTTCTGCAGCCCTGATTTTTATATACTCAATAGTTTACCTCGTCTTCTTATTTTTTTGCAAAGATACACGTTGGAGAGTTTGTGTCAGTTAGGATTGCTTCCTTCTGAAAACAAACGGCAACAAACCCCCAAGGTAGCAACAATTCACGATTACACATAACCACAAGCAGTCAAGCACGAGTGGCTGAAATGACTAAACAAACCACTGGCACATTTGGAATTAAAGGTTTGTTTTTCTGTCTTGTCAGATGCAAACAAAACACTTTAAATCCTTTGTAGCGGTATGTTTGATATTAGACCAAGTCCTGGGTGTAGTTGTGTTATTTATTTATGTATTTACTTTATCCATGAGGTAATTTGAAGGGGACTACAGGCCCAAATTAAAGATTTTTGTGAGAGTTCGGAGCTATATGAGAAACATGCCTTGTGAGCCCCCCAAGTCTAAATACTGTCGCAGAAGGAAATTATAAATTAGTTGAGAAGTTTACAATACTTTTAGGGGTGCTTCATTCATCATAGAATAAAGAAAATAGTTAACGAGGGGATTTGCAATTCTGAACTCTCCGAAAGAATTAATAAAATCAAAAACAGGAAATATTAAACAGATAAAATGTGAGGGGGCACAAAAAAACTCCATAATTCATTCATGCTAATTCAGTATTGCAAAATCAAAGAGCAGTTGCTTCAGAGCAGGAGACAAACTGTCTGTGTGACTTTTCCACACAGCCCAGCATTGGAATCTGATTTATCGTCTCCCCTGAAATTGAAACTGAAAGTGATGGCTGTCGGACAAGGAGCCCCAGAGACTCAGATTTCTCCCCCCGGTCGCATAGGGACCAAACGAGCGCTCCGTGTCTGTCTTGGCGTCCAACAGAAGCGCAGTGTTTCCCCAACACAGTCCTGCCCCCGATAACCTTCTGTTGCCTTCCTCTAATCTCCCCGTCTGAAGGGACCTCACTCCCCGTAACCCCCGCAGCCTCTAATCTCCCCTGCGCGACGCCCAGACACCGCCAGACGCTCTCTTTCATTAATATTCCCAAACAAAGCCAGGCCCCCACCACTCCCTGTAACCGTCCCACACCGGGATGAGCTGGTTGTTTGTGTGATCGTCTCCCTGCTTAGTTTGTGTGCTTCTGAAACCCTTTTTTCTGTTCTTGCTTTTACTGTACTAGAGGTCAGGAGGTGAAGAGGAATAAGGCTGAGTTTAAAATATAAAACTGCACCTACACTAAAGCTGTGTGGACTTTTAAAGCATCAAAGAGATAATTTAACACTTATTCAGTTTTTAACTCTTATGCACAGATTATTTGTTAGGCTACTTTACAAGTGTTCAACCAAATAATGCATTAAAAAATAAACAAAATGAGAAACTTGAATTGAATCTAAAGTCCATAGAATGTGCCAGACACCTTAGTGAAGAATCAACGCAATTCCTCACCTGTTTGTGATGTTTTAGCAGCTTAAGCCATGACACAATCGGGGAAAAAAACATTTTGTGTCCGTGTCTCTTGCTGTTCAAAGCTCTAGAATGGAAGTTCAAGGCTCGGGGCAAGAAGATAGCTCATGTTAGCGTGTAGTGTAGTGTACACCCTTTGCCAAACGCCTGAGGCTAATTTTAATTTCCTAAAATTAGGCGCTTTAACTGGAATTTCTAAAAAGATTTTTGACAGGTATCTTGAGTTATAAGCTAATTAGCGGATGTCAAGTGAAGTACAAGTATGAACTGAGGCATTCGGCTCTCAGCTCCATATGTCCTGTGAAGAAAACTCCCTCTTTGGGTGTGAAGGAGCTGGGAACTGCGGCTTTAATTTCAACAATACATTTTAAAGATTGACAGTAACACTATGCTGAGTGCATTTCTCCCTTTCGCACATTGTTTTGTAAGTGTGGCTTGTGTTACACCTCTGTATGTCTTACTGCTCTTCGTTCATTTTACTCCAGTAGAGACTATGAGTGTGTACTGAATTTGATTTCTCTACTGTGTTATATTTATTCTGCTCAGTTCGGCTGCATTAAGGAACCTATCTTAATTCTGTTTTCTTTGCAGTAGAAGTGAAGTGAAAAAGAAAAGTTATATAATCTTACTACATACAAAACTCTCATTCGCAGTATTTTTTCACTGTTCCTGGCAGATGCTCGGGCAAGCGTTTGTGATGTCATGCCCGACGCAGCCAAGCCCACCACAGTTCATTCCCAATTCTCATTCCCACGAAGTTGAAGAGCTGGTTTTGTTTTGTTTCTTTGGTTTTGGTTTTGGGAATTAAAAAAAAAAAAGAAAGAGAGAGAGAGAGAGAGAGAAACACTGAACTGGAAAAATACCCAAAGCAACAACAAGCAAGACTGAAAGCAATTGGGCCACCAGCATGCTGTTTAATTGAAATGAGATTCCTACTGCTCGCCCTGCTCTGTTGCTGTGTACTTGTTTGACTGTATCCAAATCGAGGCGTTTAACAGGGTTATTTGACTAGAGTCAATGGGATCTCACACCCAGGGTGCTAAAGGGGGGGTTCGTCAGTAGAAAGAAGACACTGTCGCCATGTCCACCCACAACAACAAAATAATTGAATTTAAACTACATCTGTATTGTTGTTATATATCCCGGACGCAGAACTGTGTCGTATGTTGTATAACTTAGTGCACATAATAATAATAATAATATAATGAAAGAAATCTTTGGATACACACAACTGAAAGACAGCTTTCAGGCACATGGTGGAAAATGCAAGTGCAGGGAAATGTGTGGCCAGGCTGCTAACTTCATGCCTTTGCAGATTTTGTTTCCATACATTCTTTAGTAAATATAACTGACCTAATGTTGAAGACTACATGGAAAAAACTGTTAATAACTATGATAACAGGTTATTATAGGTTATGATGATGCTAAAGGATGATTATGATTATTATTGATGTGTGATCAAGTTTCAGACGAAGGCCAGTGTCTCTAACATGTCAGTTATAGTTGGAGAGTCATACAAACAAGTTAATAGTATCTCCATGCGCTACCAAAATAGGATATGTTTGCATCATGTTTTTTTTTTATCATGGAAGGCAAAGAAAAACAAAACTTTTAAATTAGTAACAAGCATGAGGAAAAAAGTTGTTATGGGGAAGTTCTGACATTAAATACTACACGTTGAATTCAGTTGATTTGTCTCATAAATCAATTATTTTTCTCCTTTTGTGTGGTTTCTGTAGATGTGGTATGTATATCTATTATTATTATTTTTTTATTATTATTATTATTATTATTATTATTATTATTAGTGGTACAGTAGGAGTAGTAGTTGTAGGAGGATTTATTACATAAAAAATTATTCTTGAAGCTGTGAAAGTCAAGTCAGCCAAATCAATAATCTTTTAGGTTTATTTAAGGTCTTTAAGGTTAATTCACGGAGACAAGTTTTGGGGGCAAATCTCTTTTTTCTCTTTAAGGTTCAGAGCAACAGTTGTTTACAGCAGAATTGCAGACTTTTGTGAGTTGGGACATGTTATTTTCAATCAATGCTGAGCTGTAAAACCAAAAAAAAGGCAGATTTAAAGTTAATTGGACTGTAATTGCATCCAGATTTAAGGCAACCTGCTGCAATTTCGTTTATATGTCTTTCTTAGCAGACAAGTTGCTGTTTTATAGTGATCAAGGGCTAGATTAAAAACAAGGACTGGGAACCATTAGTGGTCTGGACTGGACTTCTCCTGCATTTGAATTTTGCAAAGATTGTTACCAGAGTCATGTTGTTCTGTTGACTCTTTAAAATACATTGTAAGCATCTGTTTGTGGGAAGCAAATCTTACAAATGTAATGTTTTAAAAGGGTTTGGGGTAAGCGTTCTGATTGTAAACTTAATTTAAACTCCAGCAGCCAATTGGCAGTAAATGGTTCTGTGATTGCACGCTCATTTGTGACTTTCAGACACTGTATTGAGTCAGTAATTGCTGGGAACTTATCAGAACGAGCTCTTCGCTGTGACGTACCGTGCATCTCACAGTCCTGGAGAGAATCCTGCTCAGAAACCAGAGGGGGTGTGTGCCGGGGAAGCAGCCGAGACTGGTGATTACTGGATGTACAGGAAACTGAAGCACTAAAAGGGGCAGAGGGATCAGAGGAGGGTGGGGGGGGAGGTTATTGTCCTTTGGGTATAATTTGAACACTGCTATGAAGAGTGATTGGGTATTAAGTGGGGTAAGCAATAAAGTATAGCAGGCAGGCTTAAGAAACAGGACAATGACATTATTTTGCTTCACTTCACAGTAATGTTTGCTTGAATGCTCCTGGTAGCCCATTTTCTGCTTCCCAGCGCGTTTGCCCAGACAGTGAGTGGAACGCGCTCTGAAGAGAGGGCCCGAGTGACCGCAGAGAGGGACACGTAACGGCCCCGTCCCCGGGCTCAGAGCCGAGGGAGACGCAGATCATGTCAGGCACGCCATTAACTGCTTGGTTACATCCCTTGTACAGCAGTTTGTATGTAACAGTGTTATGGTCACCCATAAACCCACCCAACCGTGTGTCTAATTAGTTTACGGTGGTCTGGTGTCTCGGGGGTGCTGGTAGTATGTGAAATATACATTGTTGTTCCTCTGTTGTTGTCACTTTCAGCTGATATTTAAAAACAAAAAACTTCTATTAAGATGTTAATTTCATCTTCTGTATCTCTCTGTCCTCGCAGGGGAAGAGGGAGGGTTTATTATCGCTGCAGAGACTCTCACATGTCTCATATTTGTTTACGTAATTTTTTATTTAAAAAATCTCCTTTTTTGGTTTAACGAGTATTTACGTTTGTTCAAGTGTCGTATACACGGCCATTGCAAAATGCTTTCTCTTTGTAGCTCTTTAAAATGCAAAACAAGCGCCTATGGACTCGGAGATGGGCTGTTGTGTTTTGAAGAAGAGGAGACAGTCTCACATTAGTGTTCTGGTTAAATGAAGCTGTCCCTCAGGCCCCAGCAATATCCAGACACACCCATACGCTGCACTGTACTGCGCACAATGTGTTGCTGAAGTGCGTACTGCTCATAAGCTGTTGGGGGGGTGGAGGAGGGTACACACGCGTGGGCACACTCTGAGCGTGAGGAGGACCCGGTCGGCCGACACCCCGAGTCGCACAGGGACCCGGATCCTCGGCGAGAGGGGTCCACAATAGCACAACAGCTGTGGTGTTAGAGAGCAGGGGAGCCGTGGCCGGAGTGGCCTTTGAGAAACCAGAGGAGACAGGCTGCCATGCTGACACAAAAGGGGGCCTGCGGGGAAGCACAGCCCGGCTCGGAGCCGCTGCATGTGGGAAACTGCAGCGGGAAGGTCCTCGTGACAGAGAGGGATCGGCAGCCTGACAGCCTGCTATCCGCCGTCTGATTGGACTGACTTATGTGGAACAAAACCCCGGAGGGCAGCGAGTGCGCTCTGAGAGCCGTGGGTAGAGGAAGTGTGTGTGTGTGTGTGTGTGTGTGAGTGTGTGGGTGGGAGGGAGATGGTTGTGTGCGAGGGGCTGTTTGTTTGTTTGTGTGTGGTGCTGGGTATCTGAGTGAGGGTGCAAACACTCTGCATACGGTGCGTCGGGAGTTGCCATGCGACAGCACACCTGGCAGATCCTAACTGCAGTGCCATATTGGTGTCGGGCATCCTCTCTGGTTGCTGTTGGCACCCAAAACCCAATTCACAATCAGTCAAGAATTGCATTAACCAGATTTACACTTTAGCTCGGACACAGCGGTGAAGACACAATGCCTGCGGATTGTCAGCGTGTTTAATGTAGTAAAATAATCTATGGAAGCACGCTATGAATCTCCTACCCTCACCAAGAGCATTCTGGGTATTTAATTCAACATTTTAAGGTCCCACTGGAAATATCTCTGTTGGGCTGGACTTCCTGCTCCAGAAGAAAGAGTGACACCTACTGCTCTATACATTGCAGTGTCATTATTCCGCACAATTCCTCTAAAATCCACTTTTGCTTCCCGAGCTCCAGTAAGATAGACCTGGAAGATTGTATGGCTCTGCTCCACTAACCATGTGTCATTCACATTATACGCATTGCTTGATCTCATGATAGAAATGTAAATAAATGTGCCCACCATTTTTAAACTTCCACACCGGAGGTCAAAGATAATGTTTTTTTAACTGGGTTTTCGCGCCCGTGCCATTTGGCTCGTTGTGAGGGACATCCTAACTAAACAAGTCTTTTTAACAGGACTCACAATGGCATGGAGTTGTGGTCAAGTACCCTTTGTTTGGAGAGGTTTTCAATAAGGATAGCCTTATAATGAGGGTGAAGTGCGCTCTACGTGTACTCACTGCAATTAAAATAACTCCCACCGGGGCTCAGATTTGAAAATGTTCGACTCCCACGCAGTGAACTTGACAGGAGAGTGCTCCAGAAGCGCCCATTGCCTGGCTGCGCAGAGTCTGTGTTTTACTTTCCGATTCAGCAAGATCAGGTATTCCGGACATGCCTTCGACAGATCAGCGTTATAGTATGTATAGTATAGTAGTATAGTATATATTTAGCGCACAAACTGACCACTTAACAGACTACATGTGTGGCTCACATCAAATTAAATTTCATACAACTGTACAATCCAAAGAACGTCATCCAGCATCAATCGGTGTTATTTCACATTAGAACATTTTCATCTCTTGTTGTTTGGCTTGAAGTTTGAAATGCCCCGGCATAATTAAACTTTTCCTATCTGAAAAACAACAGCTGTTCCAAAAAACACAGCTTTTTTCCTGTGCCACTAAACAGAAATGTACAGAAGGTGGTAGAGTTCCCAGTGAGCGGTTTCACTTTTCAAAGATAGATACATCTGAACATGTAGAGTCCAAATGACGCTGCCTTTTGTTCAGTGTGTTTTTGTGCTCTTTTCTTTGTGACAAAATCTCTTATAAATCTTTGGTATTAGTGGACAAATGTGAAGCCGGTCTCTGAGACACGGCTGAGAGTCACATGCCTGGAGACGGATGTGGCGGAGGAATGCAGGGGCAGTTGTCCTGCCCATTAAGGCCTCTGTTATGGCAGTCAGTCGATCTCGGCGTTGTCTGTTTCCCAGGTGTTTTGTGATAATCTCTCTAGGTTTCAAGGCAACATAAAACCTGTCTTTATGAAGAGCTAATTGTTACAATGAAAGGGTTTAAGGCTAGGTTGAGGCTGTGCCAAATTTACATCCATAAATCAACTGAGCTTTTAAAGTATAAGCTACCAAGACCCCCGAAAGTTTAGTTATTTCAGCTTGTTGTTGTGTATTTCTAAGAAGGCTGAAAACAGTTTGGCTTGGAGGAAAGTATGTACATCCTACATAAATATGTATTGATGTTGTCAAAGTAATAATTTATATTTCTTGTCTATTTTTAATTAAATGTAATGCATCAGAGATGCATGTTTGTGTGTGGACAGTTGTCATGTTGTTGGTTGAGCACAGCGCTGTCAAATACCAAAATGAGTGTGTGGAAGTGTATTGATACTAAGAATCATAGTTTTTCCAGCTTTAACCAAAGACTGTCTTGAGTTTTACTTTCTTGCAAATGCATAAAATAAATAAATAAATTAATACAGACATAAAATGAGATGTGACCGTAAAAAGACACAAACGTCCAGTGTCCACTTCTCCGCTTTAATATCAGTTCAAGAATACCATATAAGCTTAAAAGTGTAACTTTCATGATTAAACCTGGTCGGTACCCCCTGGGTTCCCACATAAAAACGGATCTGTTTTTCTTCTGTCATGCCTGTTACAACCCAAATCATGTCAAAACCAGATGGGGAGGGTCCGACTTCAAAGAGCCCTGCCTAATAGGTCCAGGGTAAATTTGGAAAAAAGGCCCAGTTTCTTTTTTCTTTTCAAAGTTTTTCTGGCTCCCGGCCACGGCAGACCCAGCCCGATGATGTCAGACAAGATTACCTGGCTTTAAGGCTTTTGTTCGCCAGAGATGGGATGATTTATTAGAAACAATGATCGGGTAGGTGGCTGCGGTCATTAGAAATAAAGGAGAGGGCGACTTTGGTGGTGGGTGGGGGTGGGTGCTGAGTCTGTGGTCAGATGGAGGGATCAGACAGGAAAACAAAAGTAAAGCTGCTGCCAGCACATGATATAAAGGGACTGGAATGATAAGCAGCCGTAGGTGCCCGTAGGAGCAGTTTCTGAGCGCGCCCCTCCAAACTCATACTTCCTGTCACATCGATTAGACAACGACGTCAAGAGATGCTAGTGTTTTTTCTCTTCTTTTTCTGTGCGTTATCGTAGCTTTGGAGAAAGCGAGGAGCGTGTCTGTGGAAGTGGAGTCGTGTATATCTGAAGATTCGTATGTAGGGGTGTGTGTGTATATCTTCATGTATGATTCATTAGGCCCCTGGTGAAGTTTGACTCAACTTTATAAAGTGAGAAGATGCAGGTGTTCATTCAGTCTTGTTTGAGGCAAATTAGTTCAAAAGAAAATTAATTGCTGCCAGTTTTTTGTGTGTGTCGACGGCATATCTGTTGAACGATCGTGACAGATGTTTGTACAATATTGAAGCCTGTTCAGACCCCAGTGACTATTATGTTATTAATCCACTTGTCCATTGGCTGGAGATGTGATGGCTAATGAAGAGCGTTGAATGTGTGCTGCCTTGATCGTAGACCTGAACGTGTGCTTTGGCCTTTTTGTGCTGCTGCGAAGTCAATCTGCGTCCATGCTTGAGATTTTTGACTGGGAGCATCTCACTTTTGGAGGCTAAAATATCTATTACGTCGGCAAGAGCAACAGGCCTGCAGAAAACAGCGCAGCCCTGAGGAGAGACATGAACCTCACAGCCTCACAGTCAGCTGACATTCATCTCGTCTAGGGTGTAAATACTTTTAGAGGAAACTGTCTATATTTAACTTTTTGGGAGACCTCTCACATCCTGGTACTCTATTATTTATTATATTTTTAAACTGGAGTTGTAGTTGTGGTTGTTGCTGCTGTTTATTTATTAGTGTCTGTGATACAAACATCCTTTGAGGACAATGGGGTCGTCTACTTTCCATTTTTGCCAGGCACCCTATGACTTAATTGGAGCAATTACTTGCTCAATTAAATACATTAAGCACGGTTTCTGTGTGTGAATCAGGTGGTAATGTAAGAAAAAACTGCCAGAATGTTGCTCCTCAGAACCAGGGCTGTCTTTTGCGGCTCTATAAGAACTGATATACTGACACATAGGTGCTCAATCAATCACTTTGTAAGGCACTGTAGAGTAACTGGTCTCCCATACAAACTAAGAGACAGAATATGATTTTCACTGGGAGGGGGCGGTTCAATGGCGTGTAGAGTGAAACCCAACTCTGACAAAGGTAGAATTGCGATTGATGGAAGCAATTTTAAATAATTCTGTTCAGCAATAACTCTGGTTAACATCGAACTGGGAACTAGTAAAAAGGGAAACAATTTAAATGTAATTAAACAGGTTGTTTTGAGCAAGTGTTTCTCGTGACATGGACACAAAAGGCCTGTGTTCCTCTTAAGCTTGTAATTACTTAATCGATTAAATCCTTGGATCACTAAGTTATTAATGGACACCAAACGACCACAATGGGTCGAATAGCCTCCTCTTGTTCTTCAATAAATAATGTATGTGTGTATTAGGCAGTTGTTTGTAAACTACAAATCTGGTGAACTGTGTGTCTTTAGGACTAGAGTTATTCACAACTACATTAGGACTCTGTTTTACAAACAGTAATAAACCTGTCATGCCTCTAATTTTGCATTCATTTACCCAACCTATAATTTCCACTTACAACATTGTCAGGCAATTGTGATTAATTATCTATCTATCTGGCCTATCATCTAATTGCGATTGGTAATGTGACTATATATATATATATATATATATATATATATATGACCTCATCCTTGACTGTCTGTCCTATAAAAGAACCCACTGGCTTTCAAAACACTATTTTATTGTGTCTGTTAACCATTTTCTTTATCACTGAAATATAGCAGGTCTGTATAAATCCTTTGTATATAAATCCTTACTGTATGCAATATCAACTCTTAATATCTGCACATTATTTAAAACTAGTTTGCTTAGGATGTTATTTTTAATCAAATGAATTGCACTGGATTTTAAACCTTCAATCAAAGTGTTAACCTAGTTCCTCTGTGCTGTAAACCTCTAAGCCCATTACAGACCTGGGAACCTTTTGTTAGAAAATAAAAGAAGATGCAGGAAATGATGGTATGGTTCTCTAGTTTTACTTTATAACACCAAGTACAAGGGGATAGTTTTGAGGAGTGTGAATGTTGTGCTCTGGTTTGGCTCACTGACTCACTTCATATATTGTTCCTTTCAGTGTGATAGGACGTTTATATTTACTAAGACCAGTAGTTTTTTCCATTCACTCTCCAGAACAAAATATCCCTTGAAGGTTCATTGATGGGTCACCTGGTGTCTTTCAAGAGTCCCTGTAATGAGACCCACAGTGACCAGGCAGTCTGCTTAACACAACCCAGAGCAGCGTGAGTTGGGACTGGGTCTCTGATTTTACTCAGTCCTCCCTTCTGTGCTTAAAGGAGCCTGCTTTGCTGGCAGTGGAAAGAAGGAGCATTAATTTAAACTCATTCGACGAAGAAAGAAAATAATATCCTGTAACTTTAAAAGACAGTGAAAGTTTGTCATTATTTTCAATGATTATACAGATGTTTCCGCTATTACTGTCCCTTATCTGCATGGATGATAACTCCTTATACATATATTGCTTTCATGCAGTGAAATATTAAGTAATACCTTTTTGAATGTGCCATTTCCATGGTGCTGCACTTGGTAAAGCCAGCTTTTGAAACACAGGGGAGGTTGGCACAAGACTGGAGGAGATTAAGGGTTGTTTCCCTGGCTGATAAGCTTTTATTGGTTGGGATGCAATCTCCGAAATAGCATTCGTAATGGTTTTTAAAGGTCTGGAAAGTACCAGGATCTTTGACATGATGCGTGAGATGAGAAGATAAGACAACCTGCTACAAAACAGCGTCCTTCCAAAAAAAGAAGCAGTCAGGGACTCTTTACTTACGCCAAAGTGCTTAGAGAAATAGGTAGAACATTTTTATCTCATTCTCTCTTTCTCTTTCCTTTGTTTACTTATTTTTTCACTACAGTTATTACTTTGGCACTGATGGTACGTTTCATGTCCCTAGTGTTGGACAAGTAGAAAGAAGGTGCATTTCTCTATTTCTGGATGGTTCTTCTTAGCCCTAAGGGGCGCCTGCTGTTCTGAATGACTGTCCCGATTATTTTCCATAAATGGGTTTTTGAAAAATGCCCAAGCTGTGTACCATGGAGACCAATGTTTCCCATTTATAGGCGGCTTTGTGGAGGGCAATCCTGGAGAACAATGACCCACAGCTCTGGTATTTGTAAGGGGAGGACGCTTTTAATTGGCATCTGCTGTTGTGCTGTTGAAATAGAGGGACTGGGATTTCTCTGGGGGGCAGCACCCGGCGTGGTTTGAGCAGCCAATGCATCTGTATATTCATGAAAATGAATTAATGTAAAAAATATGATTATTACTGGCAGTCACAACAATGATGTGTACCAGGTACTAAATCGTGTATTGCCATTGAGTGGCACCATGAAACAAACAGAGCCCTGTGTTATGTGTGTTAGCTGACACTGTCTACTCTTTCTGGATTAAATTTAAACTGGTCACATGACCAAAGTGTTGTTGCACGTCAGCCTGCCGCACCTCCAGCTCCTTCATTTGTGATCCCGTCATTTGTGTGGCAGGGAGCCAACGCAGAGGCTGTGAGAGTGAGATGAATGCATGAATGCATCAAGCACAAGGATAGCTGTAGTGCCTGTTTATTATTATTATTATTATTATTATTATTATTATTATTATTATTATTATTATTATTATTAAGCAGCAACTTTAAGGATGTCTCTGTAGCTTATGTACATAGTAAACAAAATATGTGGAAGTGATTCAGAAGAACAGGTTTGGAGTGAAACTATCTGACAGTGTAAACATGATTCAGGAGTGAGAGGTGCAGAGGGATTTTTTATCTCCCAGCTGGCCCCAAACAGCTGGTTTATATTGCACCCTGTGTGCAGGGATGGAGAGTAAGGGATCTGTTCCAAGTTTCCACTGAATCGAAAACAAACTTGCAAAGGAGTGTCTCTATATAAGGGATGAGTGTGCAATAGAAGCAACATGAAGTCAGCTGACCAGGGCCCGCTTTTGATGTGTGCCGGCTTCCTGGCTTTTGTTCTGTCTGTGTGTCTCGTAACGTAAGGAGTAAATATTGTGTAATATTGTGTAATTCTCTCTCTTGCAGGGAGGCTGTTCTGAGCATCATTAAAGTGCACATTTTCATTTCTCTCTTTCTGATAATCCAATAAAAACCAGGTGTATTAGCCTCTGTATTTCATCTCGTCATATCTATCTATCTATCTATCTATCTATCTATCTATCTATCTATCTATCTATCTATCATCTATACAGTATCCAGACCCTCTCAGTTTTCACATTTTGTTGCTTTAAAGCTTGATTTAGGAATTCATTTGAGATAAAGTCAGTAAAAAGCACAGAAGGGTACAAAAAAATATCCAAGTCTCTGAATATACCTGTGAGTACACTCAATCATCAAGAAATGATTGGTGCATCGTATCACCCAGACACTGTCTAGATTGGACCACAACCGTTGTGTTAAACTGCTAATATTACAATTTAAGGTGTGTTACAAATGGTGCAGTGTTTAAAAATAAAGGTGACTAAGATACAGGAGATCATTAATAAGTAGCCCATAAAAGAAGCATGTTTTGCATGTTGCTCAGCTGATATAGCATTTTACATTGTATTGTATTTAAAGGTCATTACAACCATCAATAAAACAGCAATAGGAAGTGAAGGACTTTAGACTCTTCAACACCTTCCCTCTGAAACGCAATTTTAAAGCACAATAAAAGCCTTCACAATAACAGCGCCTCCCCAAAATTTGCCCTGCTACAAATGTTGAGTCATGTCTTTCTTTTAATTTCTATATTTTCCCAGGCAAGCGCTCAAGGATATCCTTCCTGTGATGTGGCAGGAGAAGGATTCAGGTCAGAGCGCAAAGATTCAGTTACAGAACTGGAGCAGCAATTAATGTAATTAAGCAAAGTTAATATTGTACAAGGAGCTGCTGTGTCACACGGCAAACTACTTGTTCAATTCGGTGTAAGAGATAAAGGGAGAGACTCTCATGCCAGATTCTGGCACTTTTCAGATTCTCCACATTGCAGTTTAATTTGATTTCAACCAAGTAAATGTCATTCGTCACTGTATGCCATGCAAGGTAACGTGAACGCGAGGAACTGCATCGTTTCAGCTTGTATATAATCAAACCCATTTTCATTCTAGTGTTGTCACCCAATCTCTCGGGTATTTATAGAAGCTGTCCTGAAATCAGAAATGCTGCTTCACCAGCGCTGCAGTGAGGGACTTGGAAATGAAACACAAATCTAAATCTGGAAGAACAACATGGTAGTGGCAATAGAGCATTTTGCAGCTCTCACGTTTGTGTGTTTAACTGTTGTCTGTTCAAAACACTTAAGATGTGTGTGTGTGTGTGTGTGTGAGAAAGAGACAAGGCTTATACTCTTACATGTTCCCTCCTAGTGGGGCACGGGGGTAGGGGTCCTCATTTCAACAGCACATGTGTCTGCTGCCCTTTTGGACACACCCTGTCCTCTGCCATTTTAACATGAGCTACACATTGTGCAGTGTTTGTTCAGGTGTGGACGGATACTTTCCCTTAAACCCTTACTTGAGCCGAGGGGCTAAAATTCCCAAACCTCCCGTGATGAGCCAGCAGTGATTGGCTCCCTCTCACACACCTGCAGTCATGTGTTTCCCTGCAGCCTCCAGCGGCAACAGCTCCCTTTTTGCTTTCCCCTCGTCTTTTGTGTTTTTTGGTCCTGGATCAAAATGTGTAAAGGACAGCAGGAACAGTTTCAGGTTCTGTTTTGTCTTTATTATGATTGTTATTGTTATTTCCTCCCTGCTCCCACAGGTGACTCAGGAATAGGGGATTCAATCTGCCTGTTCTGATTCTGACACAAACTTCCTGAGAGCGAGCCGTTTTGTTTTTGTCAGGCCAAAGTCTCCGTGAAATTACAGGAAACCGCCCGGCTCCATTTCCACCTCATAAGACTACATTAAGGGCTTTTTATTTTGTTATATCTGACATTCCTGGTTTGAACAAGATGTTTTATTTGTATTACTTTTCCAGCTGGCCTAGTGAAGAGCCATCCGATTACAATCAACCGCAGAAATGAAGGAAGACAGGTTATGTATCTTTGTTTTTTCAGTTCTGTGGAGTCGACAGTGTACGGGTTTTTATCTTAATTTTATCAAAACCAGGAAAGGGAGCCACAGAATAACACTGCAATTATCTGCAACAGCCAGTAAATAAAACTGCTGTACGATTTATTGCAAAGTTTACCTTGCTTTAACAGTAAGATTTGGTGTGCTCAGCGTAAAACAACATTATCAATGAGGAATTATAGGGACTGTCTACAGAAGTGCGCAGTCTTCGGCTCTTGGAGATGACTGGTTTCACTGGAATCGCTGCAGCGCAGAACAGTAGGATTGTGGCTAAATACTCGGTAGGAGACGAGTTTACATCAGTGCAGATTGACTTTGATTGTGAAACAGATCTTAATTTTGGAACTTCGGCTTTTGCAAAAGAGACAGGAAACCAGGGATTTAAAGTCAAGATCCAGGATTTTTTTATTTATTTTTACCAGTGTGGTTGCAGAGCTGTTTCACATTTGGGCCTTTGATAAGGCGGGCTGCAGAGGCCCATGTGTTTGGTATTAGATAATATTAGAAACATGTTGCGGAGCTGAAGATAACATTTGTACAGTAAAGCCCCTGTGTGGAACCACAGGCCAGGTGCATTGTGGGTGGGCACAACACTCCGCCCCACTCTCCTGCCCTCCCCACAGCATCGAGAAAGTAAAATGATCCCGAGCATAATGAAGTGTGAGGGAGCTCCACAGTAGCAGCCTGCCGCCACATGAAAGAAGGCCATGGGAACTTAAATTTGATGTGAACTCAGCAGTGAGCGCACCGCCAGACAGAGCTGCCGTTCGCTGCTCTCAAGTCTGTCATCACTGTCTTTAGTCTTCTGAGAAAAAATGAAAGGCTTGTGTTTCTTGAATAGGGGCCCAGGAAGAAATGAACGCAATCGCATTACAATATTGTGGACACACCCTTGTTGTCTACTGTCCTAGTCATTCACGAACAGCTTAATGCACCACAACGGTTTTGTTATGCATTCCTTGCTAGCCGTAGGGTTTGCAAATTGTCTACAACGAGAGACAGATAGGGAGGTGGTGTCTTTTTCTTGTCTCTGTTTTGTTTCCAGGGAAATTTCCACAGACTAAAAGATAGATGAATTCTGTGCTGCCTGACTGAAAGTGGATTTTCCTAAGGCTCTTACCGAAAGCATGGAAACAATAGTTGAGGGGTGTATACAGAACGGACCTAAATCAGATTCCTGTTGTCTTTCATGTGGATTTCTGATATAGTGACCTGAATGTTATCACAAGCACAACACGTCGGTGTGAATGAAAGAGAAAAGGGACACATTCCTTTGGCACCATTGGCCGGTGTACAGGACTGTACTGCAGTAATGTGCAGTAAACCGCACTAGTCACTGCAGCCAGCACAGTGCTCTGAGCTGATTAGTGGCGACAGAAGTGCAGAAATATGGCTATCTCTACCCCGGGAGTGTAGTTTCTTTGCTCAAGTTAAATACACTGATGGTTAAAGATGTTTAGAGGAATCAGTTTTATGTTCTCAGCCATCTGGCAGGGTGTAAGGAAAAGAGGATTTGAATAACTGTGCAAATAAACAGTTGCACCTCCAAAAAAAAGAAAAAAAGTTAAATCTCTGTGTGTAAGTCATTCTGAATAATGATATTACTGTTTGATGCTTTAATCTTTAAGTCGTTTCCATAGAAACCCTTGACTGTGCGAGCAAATCACGGCGATGTTTTTACATCTTTTTTTGAAACGCAACCGAATTGTGCAGTTTTCTTCTTTAAAAAATAAATAAAAATGAGGGAATGAATTAAACCAAACAGACCTCCCTCAACACTGTTGCCATCTGCATTGTATTTCGAACACATTCACACCCGTGCATTAACATGTAGGACTTGCAAACACACAGCCCTCTTAAGATAACGTCTGGCACCTCCCTGAAAACCTGAGATCTGTAGTATTTGATTATGTTCTGGATTAGCGTCAACTCAAAGCAAATGTAGCATCTGAGGAAACCGCACACTGTTTCTGCTACACTGTATGTTTCACGCGACACAGGGGCCAGACTGCTCGACACTGATGCGATTGAACCCGCTGCTTCAAAACAGGGGGGATGTGATGTGATTTGATGTGCCGGACCCCAGATTCAAGACGCCGTCCCAGGTACCTCAAGTTGTGCGGCCCAGGCAAGCTACAAACGCACGGCCTGCAGCACAGTACATAAACATGGGTCTCAGATTCTCAGTACCTGAGCAACCCGGCCCAAGCAAGTCGCAGACCCACCCACCGGGCCGAAAGCCTGTCCCCTTTGACGCTAGGGGATTTGAATACTCCTCAGAAGCCAAGGGGAGAAACATCAGCACAATGGGGGGAATTATAAATAGTGCTGGTGTACAGATGCACTGAATAGTCGTAAAAATAAGGCCACAGATGTAGCATTTACACTACAGTAGCCCGGCATCGGCACGTTCGATGTCAACATGGATTTGGATGTGCATTCAGGTAATGTAACCAATGGGGGGATGGACAGAATTTGAACTCAGATGCATAGTTTGTGGGCTGCTTAATCTGAGATTTACAGATTGTCACCGGAAACATTGGCCTTAAAACATTGGAGTGATAAAACGCACCAGAAAAGGCAGCACACACAGGGAGGCTAGGCTGGGCATATTGCTTCTGAAACGGGAAAAGATCTGTTTTTTTTAACGCACAGCATTGCTTATCCATGATGTGCTTCGAAAATGGCAAGAGTGCAGGCAGATTGGAAATTTCCTTGCTTTTGAATGTGACCATTAGCTATGCTAGATATCTCTCTCTCTCTCTCTCTCTCTCTCCTCTCTGTCGCTCTTTTCTTACCTCCCTCCCTTCCTATTGCCCTCCAGTTCTCTCCTTCTCCCCCTCCCTCACCGCGTCTCTCTCCCTCTGCTGCTTTTTCCCTCTCTGCGTCGACATCCTATATCCCTCTGTTATCTCCTCTCGCTCTCTCTGTGTCTCCTCCCCTCATTTGCCTTCTCCCTTCCTTCCAGCTTGACTCTGGACCACTTCCCCCCCACCCCCCTCTCTCTCTCTCTCCCTCTCTCTTTCTCTTTCTCTTTTCCTCTCTCCCCCTCTCTCCCTCTCCCCCTGTGCCAGGCTCTCTCCTTCTGTTTCTCTCTCTCCATTCGTGTAGCAGCCAGGAAAGAGCATCGTAGCCCTTGGGTCTCCTTAGTGCTGCAGACTTCACATTTATTTGTTTAGGGATATTTTTTTCTTCGAGGATGGCTTCCTTACTCTCTCCACAGGGCTTAGTGGCAAAGCCTCCGCCAAAGTGGTTAATATATATACGAATTCCTCCACTGTGACACTCCTATGGAAAGGTTAGGATATTTGAAGGGGGCGTGCTGGAAAGCAACACGACATTAAACCAAGCAGCAGCAGACCGCAATCTGAGGAATATGATCGGTGAAATGGTGAATTTCTCATGACCCGAAAGTAATTGACCTCCCTATCGAAACATTTCCTCGCAGACTACAGGCTAAATAATGCCCGAGTCGCGCAGCCTGTCACATGCAGTTTGGTTCAGGGTGGCTTCTTAGACAAACGTATGGATGCTATTTGCAAGCATGTCTCTACCCCAAGTCGGGAATTTGAATGCATTTTCATTTTTGACTCGGGCGTTTAAACAACGTGGAGTAATTTCTTCGGGAGGTATGTGAATATATTCATCTCCGTATTGGAAAAAAGCCTCCTCACTATACACACCCTCATCTGTATTTTTGTATTCTATTTACATAATGGGGAGCGAAGACCAAAATGTCATTTGAATGAACCATTACAGATTACTCCTAATACTGAGCTTTTGTCGATGCCCAACACGGCTTCAGATGACATTGAGAGTGAGGTTCTTTCCATCCAGAAGTTACACGGCGCCCTCCAACCAGTGACATCATCACAAGAGCAAGGATGGAAATCGGCGTGGCGGCTATTCTCGGGAAATGGCAGAAGAGAGTGTTTTACAGACTAGACATTTGCAATATTTTCATAACGCTACTTTCACAGCCGATGGCAATGTTTTACTCACTTCTGGAGTCGGAGTGACGGGGTCTGAGTGTCCTTGCCATCTCTCTCGGCGCTGGCCACAGCAACAGCAGTGTAGTGCGAGCCGAACCATCTCGCAGAGAGACGTCTCAGCCTGGTTAGCCCTAGCAGACAACCATAAAACAGCACCCCCAACTCGCATCATGGTTCAGCCTGGTCTCTCACCACGTGGCTGCTGCTCCCCCGTCCCTCAAAAGGGGGTCAGAATCGGCAAGAACACGCCAGATCTGTCGGCCAGTGACGGTTACTCTTAGAAGTCTTGCCCTCATCCTACCTAACGTTGCATCCTTGGGCAACCGGTGCCACCAAAAATGTGTCTGGAACTTACCTCTGTGTTAAATTGGCGTCCAGAAAATGCAGACAGATCAAATCTGATCAAATGTTATTGGTAAATAGATGTAGTTTAAATACCAGTTTGTATTAATCTTAAGGAATCACTGATTTACATTATTGCAAGTGAAGGGTGTGGGAACTTTCAGCTGACACTGTACGTATGTGTAGTGTTTTTTTTTGTTTTTACTGGAAGCTACTACTTCAAAAAACATCTCTCGCTAAAGGTCTGGCTCAAGTGCTGATGGCTCCGTCTCTGAATGTTACAGCGATAAACAGTGCGTCATTCGCTCTACAAGGGGTGTCACAGAAGCACGGTGTTCTCTCGTGCAAATTCACGAGAAATGTGCTCTCATTTGGAGATACATTTTGCCGAGGTATTGTCAGATTTACTTCTCGGGAAATTAGAGTGCAAAGCAATCAAGGTTTCAGTCCAAATGCCTTCTTTGATGCTTGCCCTGTGGCTTTGCTTTTCATGTCACTATTAGCTGAAAGCTCAGCCAGGGATGATATATATATTTTTATTCCTCCCCTTCGCATTCGCACCCTCTGGTTCAAACCCTTGTGTCTCCCAGTTTTCCCTCTCCTCTCCTCTGCCTCTGAGGCTTTTACGTACAGGCTGAAGCTTCATGCCTGAAAAATCGTTCTCATTAGTGTGCGTATTCACCCAGTGTGCAGAGATGGGCTCACACATACAGACACACACACATGCACACGCGCAGTCACAAATGCCACCCGGGCCCTTTTAAAAGCAAGTTATGTCTACCAGTTTCAAATATCAAGTGCTTATGGAGGAACGAAACATACAATTTTAGGTAAACATACGTCTACCAAACGGATGCAGACGGCACTGCTCATATTTCACACGTGGCCCAGTCTTTTTCATTCAGTTATGGGAACGCAGGGACCCAGTGTTGTTTACACGCACGCGGATGTCTTCATTCATGGGTTTTCTTATTCTGAGTTCTTGGAAAAGGTCCCGGATGGATGCGTCAGACGAGTGTATCAAGACATCAGGGGATCAAAGCAATAGAAATAATAATTGTTCTGTCACTGGAAGCTGTGCCCTCCCAGCATTAAAGAAACGGCCAGGTTAGGGTAAAGTCTACTGATTTTAGGCGTGGTTTTCTGATTTGACATGATTCATCTTTCCGCCTCTGGTATGATAAGCACCCCATCCCACAACTTTGAACTCAACACTGTAAATCTGTCTAGGACTTGACTGTTGCATTTTAAACCATGAATGTAAAACATTTTACAAGGTTAGTTCAATCTTTGGCACAGCTGGGCCACTAGGCCTCCTCTTCTTTGTAACTTTCTTATGTTTCTTAGGTGCTTAATTAATATAAATACACAACATAGGATTTTGTTCCCAGCCTTATAAACTAATTGGATTTGGTTGGATGGCTTTTCGCTGACAATAATGATACATCCTTGTCTTGGGGACGGGTCCATTTGCAGTAATATATCTTCCACAGCAATCTTTGCTCCATGTTGGTCTGAAATGGGCTTCCAGGCTGGAAACCCCAGGGAGGCATCAAGGGGGAGTGAAGCAGCCTCAGCAGTTTTGCCAGCATCTTTCAGATAAAGCTCAGTCATGGAAAAGGGGCTAAAAGGTACACTTTATGACTTGGCGGATTAAGAAAGCAATGTAACGCTGTCTGTGCCCTTGTGCACCACTTTGCCAGCTCCAAAGCACACAACAGTCTGACCTTTCTCGATAAATAAAATATATTTCCCCCCCGGAGGTATTATTTTTCACCTCCTCCGACCTATTTAGAGGTTTACCACAGGGGCGGCTGCTTTTTTGTGAAAGCGGATTTAAAGAAGGCTATTCAGTTGGGTTTTGAGGGATTGGGTCAAGTTGAATGACTGCCGGTGGCGTCTCTCTTCAGACACAGTTTGAGGATTTCCACTCCTGGCCTCAATAAAACACCCAGCCTCCTCTGCTTCCACACATGTGTACGCTGTCTGTCCCCGCCACGGTGCCGGCTGCGAGCCGTCCCTCCATGTCCCCGGATCACGGCAGAACCCTGTGCCTGCACTGTTTACACAGCAGCGCTCTGAGCATATGTGCCGGTTTCCATGGACACACGAAGTTAAAAATAACATGAGGGACGGCTCTCTAGCGCTGTTTCCTGACATGCCTGACGTGAAATGTCAGGACGTGCAGTGTTTGCGTCACCTCGCAGAGATGTAATGCTTCGTGACGTCTCACGACATGGTAATCTGAAGGAAACGCTGGGGAGCTGTTTCTCGCGTGGCTCTTCAGCTGCACGGCAGAGAAGGAGGCAGGATGTGCCGCGCAGAGGCACCGCTCCTCTCAGCTGCAGTGGCGCCAGCCCGGTGCGGCACCGTAGCGCAGACACTCCCTGTAATACAGCGGCTTAAACTGAAAATAGCAGTTCAGCAACAGATAACACAATCTAAGCTAATAAACCAGTGCAACATTTTTGTCTGCCATCTGCTCTGATTTAAGAGATTTTCAGTAGCATAAAGACATTAAAGCCCACTTGAATTGGGACTCGCTGTAGTTAGGGCCACAGGGTGTGAAGATATTTACTCCTTTTCAGAAAAGAGGACGGTATTTGTACTATATTTTTGCCACACATTTTCCTTATGTTTTACCATAAATACACATTGAAATACTGGCATCACACTGCTAAGGGAAATGGATGGATATATGTGTGTGTATCTCCTGAGCTGTTGCTTTAAACACAGGCTGACGTTGTGCACTCGGCCGTCTGAGCGATCTCAGAGCGCATGGTTCTCTGTGGTTTTCAGACATCTTTGTTTTATTATGTATGGTTACACAGACGCCCAATGGTCCATGTAATTAGCTAAAGGAAAGGTTGAAAAATGTGAGGACAGACATTAACCAAACGTTTAGTAATCACACAGACATTCACTCATAGTCAGGCCCCGATTCATACTCCTGATATCCACATCGACTTCGCACAGACACTGAGGGCTTCGGATGTCCGGTTGGCTCAAAGCCTGTCAAAGTGCATCCAGACTGAGATTGGCTTGTGGTATTGGCGCTGGCATCACGTGTTGGACTTTATTCTGCCTCTCAACACCATCGGCTCCATCAGTGCTGGAAGGAGGGACAGACCGTGGGGCCGCTGAGAGATAAAGTCGTGATTTCAGTCGAGAATGTCGTGTCACTTCCTCGCGGTCCACCCAGTGTGATATTGTTATGCAGAGCTGGGTTTCACCTTCCTACAATTCTTCCCCGCCTGGACTAATGTCCCACTTCCTTCGGGGAGCGGGAGAGGATGTGGAATTAATGCACGCTGTCACACTCGCCCGGCCACTTCTCTTCAGTGTACATGAAGCAAGATGACAGTGATGGAGATAAACTGTGCATCGGATAAGTGGGAAAGGGAGCCGTAGTGAAGGAAGAGGGGGAGGTGTGTGGACGCGGCCTCGAAAAGTAAACGGGGTATTCGGAGTAAGGAAGCTCAGTTGACTTAACAAACCATTGCTCTTTCTCAAGTCCTTTTGTTCACAGACCGCATATCGCTTTGCCTTTATATCTGCAAACAACGTCCATTGCAATGAGCCAAAAGCATTCCTTTAGCCTGAGCCTATAGGTGTGCGCAAGACATGCAAAACAGTCTGTGGACTCTTTACAAAGGCAGCTTGGTTAAACGGCTTTTCTTTTTCTTTTTGATGTGCACTGGAATATTTACACAGTTGCTCAACAAATGTATTGCGATAGTTTTATGGTTCTCTGGGGGAAGATTTAACTGCATGAATATCCTGGATTTACAGTATATACCAATATTTATTGCTGTTTTAGTTTGGGATTACATGCCATTGTTTTGTACATTATTGTAGTGAAATGGGATTATCTCACAATACAGTTCAATTTCAAATGTAAAGCATACATTTGCAGGTTCCTGTCCAGTGAACCCAAGGGAAATGTCTTTCTCTCTTATGAAGCTCGTTGCGTACAAGGCGTATGATATCAGCTGGAGTCAGTCAGTCGGTGAGCAAAGACGTCACTGAGGTTGAGAATCTTGCCTTTGATATTTGCCTGTGGGGACTAATGTATTTGCATTCTTGCTGCCACAGTGTCTATTTGTCCCCAAACATATCTGTGTAACAGAGCAGGTTACTATACCAGCGAAGGAAGCTTTTCATCAGTTAAAAAAACAAGACTGTATTGTTCAGGTTTGTGATAAGTATCTCACTGTATTTGAATGTAAATTAGTTAACTACAGTCTGCGGCATCTAAATGCCTGACCATGCTTTCACATTGCTTTACTGTAGTTGTACGATGGCATACTACAGCAAACTCTTATCAGTGATATCTGACAACACTAGAGCAAAAAGACTGTCGCCAGATTACACTATATCAGGGTATAGTAAACCAGTCCATGTGGTTTGGTCTGACTCTGCACCTTTCCAATGGGCCTGTCTGCATTCCCTCATCCCCCGATTCATCCAGATGCATCGTGAACTCTCTGTGCTGTCCGCAATGTGTTGGAAGCCACATGATGTCTTCTTTAAAACTGATCCCCCTATTGTGTGAGTTGAATGGCTCGTGCGCTGCCTTCCTGACTGCTTTCCTGCCAATACCAGTTTGTGTTGAGCCAGCTGGATGAGGGATGCAGAGCTTTTGTTTTCCCTGTGTCTACATCGCGTCACCGCCACTCCCAGGAAGAGGGTAATGGGTTCGAGAGGCCGCTGGCCTCTGCATAAGAAGAGTCCGGCTTCACAGAAGCGTCCGTCTATCGGTCGATACTTAATTGAGTCTTTCCATGCAAGGGTTTGGGTCTCGGCCACCGTTCCCCAGGACTCTGCTTTTGTTAATGTGTGTGAAATGCAATCTTGCCCTCCAGTGTCATTGTTAAACGGGCTTTATATGATGCACAGAATCTGCTTTATATCACAGAGCTTCCCGTCAAAAAGGGAAACATAGCACTCAATAGAGCTGGAGTCAAAAACGTAAATAATTACACATTTGTGACATGAAAGACATCCTCATTCAAACTGTGCCGATTAGCTGATTAAAAATACCCCCGACGGTCCTCCCTCATAATCTGCAGATCTGACTCAGCAAGGAAAACAGTGTGGTACATATCTGGAGCCTGAGATCTGTGTGTGTGAGTCTCGCTGTTTTACACGTGCAAAGGATTCTTGGTTAAAATTAGTGTTGTCACTTATCAGACTGGGAAGTGACACCGGAAATGGTATTGTTTGTCGGAAAGGGATCGGAAACGAAGGCTTTGGCAGTGAGATGAGGCCGGTCTCAGCTGCATCCTGCATTTCTCCTTACATAATGTGTCTTAACAATAGATTTATTTTTTCCTTTGCATTCCTTGTTGGCTATTTACTCACTAGTTAAGATCTAAATCGGGGCGAGAATGAGGAATGAAGTCCCAGTGAACTGAAAATGAGTATCCTGTCTCTACTGTCTTTAACACAGGAACTGATTAAGAAACCTTCAATTAAGTTACTTAACAGGCACCTCATTACAGTATTCATTTACTTTGGCTTTATTTTGAGCAGGCAGCAGATTCTAAGAGTTGTTGTAAGATTTTAGATTAAGATTATAAATCTGACATCGGCTTTCATGTTTCCAAGGATGTAATCCTTTCATGATTTTAGGATATAAAACTGTGAGAGTCGAAGCTTTATTGAAGTGTAACAAACACCTTCACACAGTGACTGATGGTGATGAGCCGAATGAATTGCTCTCTTTATTCTATTCAAGAAAATAAAGTTGTAGCTGTATGTATGCATGTATGTATGTATGTATGTATGTATCCCAATAAATCTTTACTCAAATGTGAATAAGAACAATATGCAATATCTTGCATTATTTTGGCATTGTCTAGTTAAAATGAAAAGCAAAAACAAACAATTTAAAATATTTGATATCACTTAAAAAAGAAAACAGGAGACTGCATAGAAAGAAACCCTCCATTGACAAAATAAAGCACGGGGGCTTCTTTGTATTTTTCCCTGAAAAGTGCAAGAGTCTTGGCTTCAACTCTGGGATAAATAAATTCAGATGTCTCCGGCAATTAAGAAACCACTTTGCTGGATCTCAAACTCAAAAATGAAATTCTATTCAAATGACAAATTCGGTCTGGAGACGTTCTGAAAACCGCATCCATACATTTTGTGCTTTACTTCAAAATGCACATCACAAGCCACGCTAATAATATACATATACATTTCTCGTAAAACATGATGCATACGATTAAGTGATTTTCCACTGCTAGCCTGTTACATGCAGCTGGATTCACTGAAAAATATTCAGTACAAATACAATAATCTATTTGAGGAGAAAATATTGTTCAGGCGCATTTAACCAAACTGCTCGGTGATATTTCTTCTGATGGAAAGCCTGGAGGAAATTGAATGCAACCTGGACAGCTGTATCTTTGTCGTGAGAACTGACCGATCGGAGCTGCGCTGCTGCTTTAAAACGAACGCTGATAAGGAATCTTTAAAGCCAGCGGAGGAATTGGCTGACCTATATTTGGCTCGGCTGTAAATCCTTTGCTGCCACTGATATGTTGTGTTGTTGCTTGTTGTTTGTTTCTGTGTTTTAAAGCTGCAGATGTGCGCTCTGATATGCGGTGCGATGCAGCGTTGCAGCCACAGGGGGGTAGTTTGAGCAGCCGTGTGTCTCACGCAGAGGCCTACTGCCCGGCTGCCTGCTCGCTTATCCTCTGCTGCTTTGCAACTGCTTCATTTCTCCATGTGGATTGGGTCTCCCATGCATTGCCTTTTTTATTCAATTAATCAAGAAAGGATGAGATTAACAATAACCACCACCACTGTAAATATTGGTATGAAATGAGTGTCCAGGGAAAAAAATCCCTAAAACTTCACTTTGTACCTGTCAGGCAACCTGGGCGAAACCGGGAATACTATGCCTTTGTGTCAGAAACTGAAAACATTTTCACGTCGGAAACCCGATCCGTTCAGCCAAGCCACGCCATGTCACGGTGATGCTGTTGCACTTAGCCAGAGGACAGTGTCTGCCGCAGCTATGATACGCCACCACACCCTGTCAAAGGTATCAAAATGCAGATGACAAAGAGGATCGATATGTTTGGAATGTGTTTGGCAGATACATTTCTTCTGCTGCTTTCCACCGAAATGTTCCCGTAACCGCACAGACATTGCATTGTACAGACAATATCAAGCCGTAGATTGCAGCTGCCATACTTTAGAGCCCTGCTCACTTAAAAATCAATAAATCTCTCACTAACTTTGTCTGAAAATAAGCACCACTGGCAATTTTGTAACCTCTTTTTCTATGTGCAAAGTAACTTCAGTCACCACTTTTGTAGTGTAATGTACGTTCACATTTCAGCAATGTTCGGCACACCATTTTGCTACCAGACTTTCATAGCTGTGGCCGTCTCTGGTCAAATCTGCTGCTCTCGGCCGGAGTATAGGTTTGTGTAACTGTGTCGAATAGTTTTGTGATATTTCATTTCTTTCGGTTAATGGGTAAACAAATCTCCTATTAAGTAAAACTCATATCAGTATGAATAAGACAGCAGCATCAACCTACAGGTATCAGGCCAGTACAATAGCAACCTGGGAGCACGGTTTTACTGTACAGTTAGTTAATCCAGTTCATCCTATAGTAACACGAAACCAATATTTCTGTCTCTCCAGTGTGGGATGTAGGGGAATTAGAATAGATGCATAAAAACAAGATTTATGGTAATCCTTTAAGGAGATGGTATGCCTTTTTGTCAGGTTTCAAAAGATGTTTTTAATACCAGTCACAACTCAAACGTACTCATTACCACGTCCGTGTCTCTGACAGGTATTTATGCACTTTCAACGAGGATAAAAGAGTAGAGACAGAGCGGGAGATGGCGTGCAACATTTCGCGCTGGAAACGTTTTGGAAACTTGGTGCTTAGTTAGAGAGATTCCAGACAGAGCGTCTAGTCAGGAGGAAAAAGGTGGTCAAGTATTGCTTAAATGTGTGTTTTTTTTAACATCCGTGTTAAGTAAACATCCATTATCAATTTTTTTACAGTAAACCAAGGTGTGTCTAATATATAAATATGTGTGTGAGCCAATACACACTGTGCCGACATTCCTAACTTTGATTCACTACATATAAAAATACTGCATCTGTATGTGTTTATGTGGTGTGTGTAACACTATCAAATTGTGTTGTTTCTGCATTGATAAAACAAGCGACTCAGATCGAATTTAGTAAACAGCTCTTGCCTTTTTTTGACCTTTAATTCAAGCCTGCACAGACTTCCCTGCTTTAAGTCCTGTGGTGCATTAGCCCAGATCTGCGGTTATTTGTCTGCATGTTGTTCGTCGACTTCTAAGATAGAGGCCAGACAGTTGTTTAACCAGAGACAAGTTGTGCACTTATATAATGCTGCCTGGCGCATGAAACGCTGCAGTCTGATTGGCTGTCGGAGACCGCGTGGTTCGCAGCAGGCGTCAGGATTGGGGGGAGATTCTCCTGACCAAAACGCATTTTTTTTGTGACGCTTATTTGTTGTTGCAGAAGTCTCATTTAATGGAGATCAGAGTCACGTAGTCAGGGCAGAAAATTAATTAAACGTTAACATTTCTTACACTTGGCCAATAACATGTTTTGAAAAGGGAAAGGGCGACTTCACATTTGTCAGCGCTCCCGACAGTTATTGTTTTAATAGCACAGTGTGCGTTTAAAAGCACCGTATCCGCTGTCAGGCGCTGTCACGGCTACCAACTCGATTCGCTGTGTTAAGGTGTGCAGCTAATGCAAGCTGATGGTTTACAGCTCTTTGGAAAATGGCTGTGTTTCCCTTACACACACACACAGACACACAGACACACAGGTACCCCAGCCTTTTAGCGTGCTAACTGTGTCGATTATACAAAGTATGGATATGTGGATACACACCTTGTGAGAGGGCATTTGTGTTTCTAAGATAGAAAATCATTTGGGACTCAAAGGATCCTTCTGTTTATCCTTTATGACAGTTTGTATAAAGGACCATTCCTATGAGCCCTGGATTACAGTGCACCACAGAGGGAATTGTCTGTCTTCACCTCTCCATCAACAGGGAGACACCCTTTTCCCACAGAAACAGCACTTTCTCTTTTCGGTTCAGTCTCCCGTGCTCTTGCCTCTTGTTGATAGATACCTCTGTTTATTTATTCATAACAGTACAAACAGATCACTTTTTAAGTACAAACTAGGATCAATCCAAACATTTGCCTTAGCTTTTGAAATAGGTGAGCGTGTGACGTCATTGGCTCGGTTCGCGCAGTGGAAACGCCAGGCCAGTTCGGCTCGGCTCCGGTTTGCTCAGGTCGGGTGCCAGTGGAAAAGGGGCAAAGAGGGACTACAATGGGTTGCAGTGTGTTTCAGTTACCATCAGCAGTAGAGGCTGTTGCATTGCATATTACCTCACCTTGCTGCCTTTCTGAGGTCAAAGGTCGATATTTCTTAATTGGTAATGTATTTCCCGGAGAGGGTTTTCCAGGGAAGAATAAAAACAAATATGAAACAAAAGATGTGGCAAGGATATACAATGGTGCCAAATCAAACGGGGTGCTTTTCTGTGCCAATTACTTTTATTTCAACCAAATTATTGTAGATGTTGACACATACTGTTTATTGAACATCCCAAACACTATTTTTATGTTTTAGGACGATACTGGTGCAAATCCAGAATGATATCAAACACATTTCAGCCCTTTGTGATTCTTATCAAAATTATTATTATGATTAATTTATGGAGAAACCAAAATGAGGTTTGCCTGTCATGTCTGTAAGGGGATACCTTACCATCAATTAGGCTTCAAGCTTGAATTCCTCTCTTTAGCTCTTTGTAGTTCTACCCAGGGGCCCCCAGCCTAACAACTAACTGGCTCGAGACTTTGCACGAACAGGGAACAAAGAGGAGAGGTCAAAGGTCGTGCAGTCTCATTTGTGAAACTAATAATCCAGGTGTGCCTGAAAACTAAAGTCCTATAACGTGGTGGCTGCCGCTCTTATCGTGCTGTTCTGGCTTTGACACGCCCCTCTCTCCCTCCCCAGCCACGCAGACTTCAAAGGCCCTCTTCAGCGGGGACCCGGCCGGACTCGGTGTGAGCTTCTCTTACATCTTAATCAGCCTGGCACTGACCTCAGTGGGGGCAAATAAAGTGAAAAAATTGCTTTGCGACGTTTCTGAACGGGTGGTGGAGCCCCCACTCTGTAAACGATCTAAGAGGTGTGGGAAATTGTAATATCACAATGCTGCCATTCTTCTCTTGGCTTCTTTCATCACAGAATGAGCCTTCTTTAAATTGTTGACCGTGCTTCTGGGACCCTGAGAAGGAGCAGGCTGAGGAAACAGAGATGCCCCACAGTCAAAGAACATTGTTTGGGTCTGTGGAAGTACGATACCCATAGCCTGTGGGACGGTTCTGCTCATATTGGGAGGCAGTTTTTGATCCCTTATGGAGACATTTCCAAACACCTTTAACAACCTCAATCTCAGTACAGTAAAGTATGATCTGCATCTAGTGCATTGCGTTGTTTTGAAGCGGTTTGCGTTGTGTTGCTTCGGCACCAAATATTGAGAAGACCGGGGGGACATCTTGGTGGTTTCATGGGAGCGTGCTTTGCGAAGACACTCTGCTCTTTGCCAGACACATTGTGAGAGTGTCAAATGGCAAACGGAGAAATTAAACAAGATTAAAATTACAAGACATTCTTTAACGGTTTCACCCTGTAGGAGGAAGAGCTTAAGTGTGAATTAAAATATCTGGGGGGACCATCTTTTTGTCTTGAAGACTAATGTCTTTAATTATAGCCTCATCCACCTAATACAGAGAGAGTGGAAGTTATTATAAAGCAGAGAAAACTGCAGCTCTTCCCCTGCCCCGAGAAAACGCCATAGCTTTGTCCAAATCACTGCTACCTGAACTCGAGCTGCAGACGTACAGATCTCTGTTTTCATTTGCATTATTTGTGTTCCCAGCAGTAATGGGACAATGTGTATTTCTATATTTGACGCTTCTCTACAAACGGGTTCGTCTAGGAGAGGAAACTCGAGAGGTGTGCCTTTCACTTCTGTCGTGTTAAGACAAGGACTGTTTAGCAGTGTAGTTCACAAAAAGGTAACGTTTCTAAATTAATAACTTGAGTGAACAATAAAAAACAAAGGCCCATAGTCGCTGTGGCACAGTTTACATTAATAATTCCCCTATTGTCAACTGCACAAGGAAGGAATCCAATACCTGGTGATCACTCCTTCATCCGGTACTTTCTTGAGCAATATCTTAGACACACTGAGCGTGAACCATAAATGTGCTTCTGACAGCTGTTGCCAACAATACAGAATACCTCATTCATCAAGATTAAGTCAATGTCTTGTTTACATTGTAGGTCCACTGTAGTTTACGGCTGGATTCTGTCATCTGTCCTTCCTGCGACCCTGGCCTTGTGTTTTGTTGGCCGGGCTTCACAGTGTCTCCTTCAGAAGCAGCACACAGAGCTGGAATGAGGGATGATTGTCGCTCGGACTGTCCCGAACAGCAGTGTGCAGAGAGGCCGTGTTCGCAGGCAGCGTCGCTCCACGGCCCCTCCTGTGTGGAGCCGTGTGAGCTCCTTTATTTCACACAGTGGGCCTCAACCAGAGGGGCGTTCCCAGCCCAGCGCTTGTGTGTGGTCCGCTGTGGGCTGCCTGGGAAGACGGTCCCAGGTGAGAGATCGGGGATGCGGCAGAGTTTCACGAATCTTCCAAGAAGTGCTGACACCAAAGCTGCCTTTTTTGTGGTATTATTTTTACTAAAGTAATTATTAAAGTTGAATATGTTTAGGATAAAATAGTTAAAGTCATAGTCCCGGATAAACTTTTAGACACCTTTATAAGGAAATGGATGAGAGTGAATACTTGGTGGAAAATAGCTTTTGGTTAACAAAAAATAACTACAAAGACTGTAGTAGAATTGTAGCCACATTTCACAGTTTCACTTAGAAGTGTGTGGAGAAATATCAGCCAACTCTCTCTCTCTCACACACACAGGGTTATTAAACAGATAAATGATAGCTGAACACATTTCTTGTCAGTGACTTAGTGAGTTTCAGAGTTTTTGCTGAAGGCCCCCTGATGTTTGTGCATGAGGTGATAATACACTCCGGGGTGGAGCTGAAAGACTATACTTTCACGATCATATTGGTTTCTGGAGCTCAAACCCTGAACCTTCATTCTTCTCCCACCATTGGAATGCAAACGCCTGTGCCAGGAAACGCCATCACTGTGCAAACCAGGGATCCCCGCTGCCTTTGGGTATCTCCGTCTGCGTCAGAACCGGTGCTCTGTATGGTGCCCGCTCATCCCCAGGGCCCTGGCCAGCTGAAGCAGGAGCGCAACACACCCAACCCTTGCTGTTTAGTTATTACACCCTGCTTTTAACTGTCATTTGTATGGGAGGCTATTTGAAAAGATGTCTGTGAGCACATGCAGGTTGATGGTGATTAATTGTCACGGCCTCTTCTTTGATGAAGAGGAATGCTTCTCAAAACCCTGCTCCCAGGGGCTGGGGGAGAGTATAATTAGCTTGCTCTCTGTAGCCTTGGGCATCGGGGAAAGACGGGTTATCAGCCTTTTAATTTCACTCGCTATAGCCAGTGAGTAGTGGTCAGTCTGTGCAGTTTTGTATTTAACATATGCTGCTTCTTAATCACAGGTTAAGGAACAGGACTGCCCAGTACCAAACCACTTCCTAATGAGAAGACATATTCGAGATTCAGTTCACTGTGTCACGCTTATATAATGTATCATTAATTCCCTGCTCCTCTCCAGTTGCCTCTAGGCTTAAAAGAGTATGTATTTATTTATTTATTACTTGGCTTATAAATCTCAGGTGGTTTCCTCAGCACAGCCACAGAGATATAGGCTAAACGCCTGTGTTTGTCAGTGTTTACAGTCTAGAGCTGCATTGCATTGAGGCAGTTTTCTATATTTATGAAAAGACTTTGACACCTTATAGTTTTTCTCTATGTCAGATGCTTGATTTTAGTCTGTTTTCAATAATATGTTGATATTACCAACACTATAAATAATAGTGAATTGCAGCAGTAAACTGTGTTTCACGTGCCGGTGATTTTAGCACATTCAGCTGTTGTAATTTCTAAGCAACACTGTTTGTGGACACCAGAGGGCAATATTTCAGACATTAAAACCCTCTGATTACAGGATTTACAAAAGCCAGATTCAAATCTCTTTCTGAACGTATCATTCATACAGTAACTGTTAATAAACAAACAAAAAATGTAATACACTGTTGTTGTTTTTTTGTTTGTGTGGGTGGGGTCTTCATTTTTATTATTTTCCTGCAAATCATGTATTCATGCTGTGGCTAAAAAACAGGTGACACAAACACTGTAATTAGTTTCTCTTAAAGTTAGAATCGGAGAGATCTGGTTGCATCTGGTACCTGGTACACAGCCTGGCACAGTGGACAGCTGCAGGTTAAATGAAGTACAATGCACGATTGTTTGATCCCATTATGAGGATGCAGGTGCCATTCCCCTTTCTGCTGGGTTTTGATTTGTCTGTCTGGTTGTGACACATATTGGATCTGAAGGTGTGCTGCAGGAAGTGCTCGGCAATGAAGTCTAATTAGTAGGTGGGCCGCGTGGAAGAGGACGTGGCTTTTCGACAGAGCCGTCTGTTATTGAGGATCCCCTCAGGGGCTCTCGCGGGGATACCATGAGAAGTTTAACCCCTCACACACACCTCAAGACCTCTGACACTAGCGTTAAAACCTGAGGGGGGTTACCAAAGAAAAATACAAAGAAAGATAGTAATCACCATCACCATCATCATCTCTTATTGCCAGTTAAGTGTGGATGTTGGGTATGGGGTTGGCATCAGATTACGGTTCTGTGTGGCATCATGCACACCTCGGGGTGTCATTGTTTTGGTGCAGTGAACATAGCCGTCAAAGTACAGGAGCAAACACAGTTAGAGAAGTTATGTAGGAAGACCTGGAGCTCCTGGAGAAATACCCATGAAATGGAAAGACTAGGAATGAAAAGGAAACCCTTTCCCGTTCGAGAGGGTGGATTCTTCCTTTGGCAAAAATCAGACCAGAGAGGCACGTGTTCATTATTGATAGAGATATTCAAGATTTGTATCTTCTGTGAATCGTTTTTCAGCCACACACATTAAATGATCTGTCTTTCCTTTTTTCCATATATACAGTACGTTTTCCTCTCAGGCTTCCCACAAGAGTTTATTGCTGCTTAATCTGAGATGCTAAACTGCACAGGAAAGCCATTTCTCTGTCATACAGTATATGATCCTTGCAAATGGAAAGTATGTAAGAATTAACCTCAGGTTGCTGTTGAGAATTTATGTTCGCAATGCAAACCAGCTGAGAAAACAGCTGCTACAGCAGAGCTCTGGTCCTCCTCTAAATGGACTGCGGGACTCGGTTCTTCTCCTACATGTCTTAGCGTAAGCAGGCGTGTATTTTATGTGGAGAACCATATGCGCAGGAACCGAAAAGCACACACAGGCAGAGACATCCACCGCGCTCTGTCCGTTCGGATTAAGCTTCTCCTCCTTTGCTTTAAATGTAGCAGTTGACATTGTATCTTAAATATTCCAGGCTCAGCTTTTTCTGTTTTCTAAATCATCCTGAAGTATTTTTTATTTCCCTCGCAGGGCTAATTCAGCGGAGGGGCGGCTGTGCTCAGGGTCGCTCTAAGCGGTTTTAACCCTCGAGCTGTCAGGGCACATTAGCGTGATGCCGAGGCGCTCTTCCGGTTGGCTGCCCTTGCGCGTTACTCTTAGCGCATGGCTTCCCTGCGTGGCTGTGTGTGGGGGGAGATGGCACAAATAGCCAGGGATAGTCTGTTAGTATTTGTTAGTAAGCCCCCTCCTTCATCCACACACACACACACACACACCATCCTCCACGCTTTCTTCCACTCTTTGACACTCCCTCCCCGGTCTCAGAAAGGAGTTACCAGCCCCATCTGCTCCGTCCCGTCTTTAATGGGAACAATATGTTGCGGTGCTGGGCTCCCACGGTTTCCTGCCACATGCAGTCGTACAGTTTGGAGGGCCAGGCTCGCTTCCAGAATTTGATGGGAGGCAATCAATGTGTCATTGAGCAATTATTTAATTTAGCTACGCAAACAAGCAGTTTGTGGGTGGGCTGGCGGTTCTGTGCGGCAGGGCGGCACTCGCAGTGGTCGAAGTGTGAGGAGAGGGATGCTGTCTCCAGGACGGCCTGCCAGACGATGAGCGTTATACAAAACCCCAGGTCTTCTCCTTCAGCGGTTTGCTCTAGGCTTCCTCCTCTACAATGCAGTGCCATAAAATATTAACTTTATGTAACCCTCATCGTCATGCAAGCCTCAGCGGGCGCCGCACGGGGAAAGGACTGGTCTTCACCCGACGTGTAAAGGGCGGCCGTGTTTCCACTGCTCTTTTTTTTTTTTGTGGCACATCGTTCTAGCCATGGCAGCCACACGCTCAGATTCCTCATTGATTTAGGGGAAGTCGTAAAAACGAAAAGCCCATCAAGATTGTCACAGCTTTGGGTTTAGTGGCGTTTGACAGAAACCACACTGTGCTCCGCGATTATCGCCCTTCTTTGACAAAACAAACAGTAAACTGTAGACTGAAACAAAAACAAAACTGTAAACTGTGAAAATCATTTGCGTACTACTGTTACACAACCAACGTTTGGGTGGTTTGGGGTTGTTTTTCAGTTTTAATTACAAATGTAAGTGTGTTGTGAGCTCTATTCGGTCTCCCACTTGGGGGTTTAATGAGAAAACTCAGACACTGGCATGAGTGAAAGGGAACAGCACAGAGTCCGTGCACAAGGGGTAAAAAATGACCAACTTGCAGAGTGACGTCAGGAAAGAGAAATATCTTTGCACCTCCTCAGTTTCCACTCTTTTGTCTTATCTGTGATTTTTTAATGTTGGCTTGCATACTTTAGAGACTTTTTCTTAACCGTAGATTCTCCATCATTTGAATGATGATCTCAGAGTTGTGTTTGAGTTCATAATGTCCGTACACGGTTTGAAAACCTGCCTTGACAGGTTAATCGATACATTCTGAAGAGACGAGAGCAGATCATCCGATGGTCTCTGGAATGGAAACCCTTGTTAGAAGAACGGATGAGGCAATTTAGACCAAAACATCAAATTACCAACAGTGGTTATAAATAACTAATACCATGCAATTAAATATGAGGAGGAAGAGACCTGAATGTTTAATTATAACACATCACGTCTGCCTTTTCACACCTGGAAGGCACTGAAACATCAACTACGGCAACAATGGCTCGTTTCGCGGGCGAGACCCTCCCATCGGCGCATTCCTGACAAAGCGCTGTAGCCGCTGTTTCCCCAGATTAAAGAGCATCCTTACCCGATGAGAAGTGCTTTCATGAACGCTGGGAAGGGAAGCCCTCCAGGTGAGAACAGGACACAGGCCCGCGCCGCACAATGGAGCAGGTGTGTCGAGGAGTGAGAACACCTTTATTTTTCTCCCCCAGACAAAAGCCGACGTGAGCCGCGTGTGAAGGTTTGAACGAGGTTCTCTGCTGCAGGTGACACCTGTTTAGTAGCGGGTTAGAGGCTTGAGTGAGCGGTTTGAGACAGGCTCGGATAAGACCGTCTTTTGATAATGCTTATGAGGTGATTTTTAACGTGCCAACCCCTCCCCCCTTCTTTCCAGGTGTTAAATGTGAACAGTTTGTAAGCAGGGCCAGTTTTGCTTCCAACGTGTTGTTTGGCTAAAGACTAAACCCCCACACTTTGAGTGGTGCGTGGACAACTTCACTTGGCAAAGGTGCGTTAAGAAAAAGACACAAGATAATTTCAGTCTTTTTTGGAGAGTTGACTTTCTGGATGATTGGGGGTGTTTTTAAAGGACCTGTAAGAACATAAGAACATAAGAGAGTTTACAATCAAGAGGAGGCCATTCGCCCCATCGTGCTCGTTTGGTGTCCATTAATAACTAAGTGATCAAGGATCCTATCCAGTCTGTTTTTGAATGTTCCCAAATTGTCTCTTCAGCCACATCGCTGGGGAGTTTGTTCAGATTGTGACGCCAGAAAAAATGTCTCCTGTAGTCTCTTTCTCCTGTGTCCAGGTCCAGTGGTCTTTGTTTGGTTCTGTTCTTTTAATTAAAGGGTTAAAAACAACCTACCCGAGAATCTTCCCCAGACAAGCCTTTGCCATCCCAAGAATCTGAACACAACTCGGTAGTCTGTGATACGTGCGGTTTGCGCTTTCGGATTTACTTTCTAAAAGGGTCCGCCTAATAACTGAAACTAATGCTAATGGTGAATCAGAAATGAGAAGGTTGTTCCAATTAAGTGTTTAGGCAGTATATATATCTGCACAAGGTCTAAAACTAGCAGCAGATTAAACCTTCTCATGCAGACCTTTCTCCCCGCTAAAGATGGGTTTTCTACTCACTACATTAACTGCCATGCCTTGCCGCTGAAACACAGTAAGTTGTGATAGTGAAAGTACAGACAGTGGGGTAATTCTGGTGCGCCTCCAAGGTGCACGAGAGAATAATGATATATCCTTAAGGAACAAAGATAGCGGCTTACCGAGGACATCTTCCTCTCCGTGCTCTGGTTGAGCCCCGCATCCCGCCATGAGGACATATCAGCTCGTATTATCCGAGACATCGTCAGCTCTCACGAAGCAGCTTCTCAGCAGATAAATATTTAACCTTTCCGCTGCTGGTGCTCCAGTGAGTGTGACTTACATATAGATATGTGCGTTGTCTTACAGTGTGTGGACTTTTTCTGCGTCCAGAAACGTTAAGGGACCGGAGCGACGGCAGTGGTTGGAGAGATCAGGCGTTGTGACTTAGTCATGTGGCAGCCATCTTTTTTCCAATGCGACTTAAAGAGTTTACCAGAAAGCCACTCAAACTTTCAATTTGATAATAAGAAGCAAGTAAAGCAATAAAGAATATGTCCCAAATCGGGCTGAACTGAGCCAGTACAGGTTTGTGTGATCCTGACCCGGAGAACAAGCCAGTTCAGCCCCTGTCTTCTCCTCACCGACATCAAGTAAGCGGTTACCTCAGAGTTTACTCTTCTACCCGATGTTGTGACACCACTGGGGTCTTTGAAGTCATGACTGATCTTGTCCCGCACTGGCCCGCTGTTCTCCCAGAGAGCCCCGCTCAGATATGTGCTCCCGGCGTTGGGTTGCCGAGACAACGTTGCCCCGAAGAGGTTTTTAACAACGCTCCCAACCGAGCCGCAGCACTGGCTGTGAATTCATTATTTATGTATGTACTGCAGACTGTGCTGTAGGGGGATATCATTACCAATGGAGCACTTTTTTTTGCAAATGCATCGAGAAAGATAGAGAGAGAGAGGGGGGAGAACCTGGTGGAATAAACCAGGTCAGCAGTAAATATTACATTCACTTGATGGCCAAGCTCCAGCATCGTCTGGCCTACTTAAGAAACTTCATGAAAACAGCTTTCCCTCCATCCTCCTCAAACCCCCAGTCATGGAGAGGGTTGTGCTGGATGGCACGACACAAAAGCCACTGCAGAAGGTGTCACGCTCCTGTCTCTCAGAGATGCCTCCCCTGGACGGCGTTTCACGAGTCACAGCAGATAGGGTTGGCCAGCCGGTGGAGGAAGACCCACGGAGGATGTTTTTAGCACAACGCACTAACCTGGGAGCCCATGAACGAAGCACAGACACTCCTGAGCCATGAGGGCTTCCCTGATTAAGTTAAACTATTCTGTCTATGAAATAATTATTGGTGATGAAGGTGTGGTTCCAGATAGCAATACGTTTATCAGCTGAATATGCATGTCAATAAACATCACTAGTGAATTTCCCAGGCCAGGACTGTCCACATAGATTCACAGGCCCGTATTGTTTTCATATGAGTATTATTATTATTATTTTGTATCTGCAGGGCTTGTTTTATAGGATTTGCAATTAGATTTTCCCAACTAAATCTAATTTATTCTTAATAAGTATTTGTTCAGGTAAAGTGGACCTGTCTTGATTTACTTTATAGTTGGTTGAATACAATAGCTGTAAAAAGTTAATAAATAGATAAATAGATAGATTGTTGTAATCTATTTGACCTTGCATTGCTCTTTCAACAATTTCTGTGCTGCTTTGTTTTTTTAATTAAATCCAATATTTAGAAACTATTGCTGTATAATTGTGTGTTTTGTTTGCTGCAGTTTTGATGTAGGGTCATGTAGTGTGAAAGGCAGTTATGACGGAAGGAAATATAACCACAGAAATACAATAAGTAAATTAATAATATTAATAATAATAATCAGAGGCACGGTCTGTTCATGCGTACGCAAGAGTCTCATTTGTGCTTTCTGTACGTGAACTGAGAGAAATATATGTCACACTTGTTTTACTAAATTGTATTTGCAAAGGTAACAGGAAATGACACAAAATAAAACTTAAAAATAAATATAAATTGCAGGGAAATAAGATTAGATGGGATCAGTTGAAAAGGGCTCTCAATCCATTTTTTCTTTTTTCTATACATTCAATCTGATTCTGCCGTTGTTATTGTACTATTTACAGGTGCGTAATCAGATCAGCCTCCGTTTATTCCGCCTTTTATCTGAGGCAAGGTACGAGCATCACAGAATTACAGAATGAAACTGCTGGCCCATCTCCCTGTGCCTCTCAGAGACAACGATCATATCCGTACCTGGGCCTTCCTGAAGATTCAGCACTCAGTCTGTTAATGAGTGTCTGTCACTGCGTCGGGCCGATAGCGCTGTGCCAGGCAGTCCTGCTGCTTGAAAACACACGGCGGCCAGGCGTTTTGGGCACATCTGAAAGCTCACCTACTGCACAGTAGACTGGCGCCAAGGTCACTGCATGAGAGGCAGCGGGATTACTGAGGATTAGGTGTAAGCGCCAGAATTATTCCATACACAATGGTGTTGTGGGTTTGGACATTGTATTTTACTAATCAGACTTTTAAAAAGGGGATCTTTTTGTGATGCCATCCTGTAAAAGCAGCCCTGAGCTTTTCAAAAAGAGCTGAGAATCTTAACCCCCTGTAGTCAGGCATGTATTTTAAAATACATTACAAAATAATAAGCAAGGATAACTATGTCCATCATAGCAACACAAAATGCTTTGTATTGGGGGTGTACACACTTGAAGGAATTGTTTAAGGGTGTAGAATTTAATTGAAGGACAATTAAAACTATCAAATTATACTCCTTTTGGGTTTAAGCATTTCAAGCCAGGCGAGTGTTTGCGCTGTGGCCTTTGTGGATGTCACAGAATGCAGTGTTACATTGTTACAATGCTTTCCACTCATCCCAAAGTCACACACCACCTTCGCGTCCCTTCAGGTTAGCTCTTTAGGGAACCCCCGGACACTTTGACCTGCCCTCCCCGGCGTGGCCGTTGCATCCTGTTTGTTTGTTTGTTCTGTGCGGCAGCTGTGAAGGGGGAGTTGAAAGTGTTAAAGCCGCAGTCGCCATAATGGTCTGGAATTCAGTTTGGAGGTGTCAACACCTTTAATCTGGCCGTGAGAAATATCTTCTATCTGTTTGGAATCGCGATATAGATGTTTTCTAGCGCGATGTTATGTATTTTTGCTAGTTGTTTTAATCATCCTTGCTGCACTGGTCCAAACTCCATTCTGTGATCTTACAGGTGTGCCCATGGTTGGAGTTGATTTCAGAGGATTACAGCCTGTATCACGATCATATAAAAAAGAAATCACCCTTCCCACCCCCTGAAAAAAACATGCAAGAAAGCACATTATTTTCCTTTTCCCCTGTGTTTTATTCTGGCTGATTGCCTTCAGGCTTCTGCTTCATGTCACCAACCTCTCTGGCCAGCCTGTTCCTTCAGTGGCTGTCTGCCGCTGGGTTAGGACACACCCCCGGCTTCCCAGCTCTGATTGGCTGCCGTCTTTGGCCTATTGTGCCACTGACCACCTCACACCCCCCCTCTCTCCTTCTTCCTGTAGATGGGCCCCCACTCCCTCTGTCCCTCTCCTGTGTATTTCTGTGTCATCTCTGTGCTTTCTCAGCGGATTTGCCTCTCTGACGCGTCGGGGTTTCTCCTTCCGATTAGCGTTGCTCCCTCAGTTCTTCTTACAGGAGTGTGAATGATCAAGCAGAGAGTGTACGACTCTGCTCACACACAGGGGGTGTAATAGTGATGCAGCTGCGCCCTCTGCGTCTGGGTTGCAGTCTGTAAATGTGTTGTGTGTTTTCCCCAGTTTGGTTTGTGTTTCTGTTTGACACCGGCCAGACCTCAGCAAATCGCTGTTCCTTGATTGCTGGAAGCAGTTTTAGCATTCCTGGGATTCCAGCGCTGCAGGCCTCGTCTCTTGCCAACCACAGAAGCCCGGTCCCCAACCAAAAGGATGCAGGACAGTCCAATCACACTGAATTACGGACCAGCTCATTTGTTTGTGTAACCAGACTGCCGCTCAAGAGAGAAGAGCTAGCTAACACCCTCTCGGTTGAGTTTCTTTGTCGGCATCTGTATAGCACAGAGAGACTAATTCTAAGAATAAATAAATCAGGTTAGACCAGCTTAAATGAAACTTGAACCCGGAAACTAGTGTTCTGACAACAACCTAAAAGTTTTTGGCCATCTCGATCACAGTGGCAACCACAGAGAATCACCCCATTGTTGAATGTCTCTTCCTCACACTTTTGTTACCTTCCCTGGCTGTTGTGTGAGAAGTCCGGCTGTAATTTTATTTTCAGAGCTCCCCGCCCGGGATTCGACCCGCACACCACCGGTGCCCCTCCAGCGCAGTACAGTGTTAAGCCCTCTACGCCAAAAGACTTGGTCTCCCACCGCAGGAGGCTCAACACTGTACTACTTTTTACTGAATGAGCCCCGCTACACAAAGCTGATTGCGCTGCCGTTTATTTTGTCCGTAATTCAATACACAAATATTCAATATCACTGGACTGTTGGTTTAGAAACTGCTGTAAATGATCGGCCCCTGGGGCGTGAGCACAGCAGAGCAGTAGGAAGGGTTAAATACTCAATGCTTTTTCAGCACTGTGGGATTAGCGTTCATGCACTGTGCCCGCTCCTCTACTGGACCATAAAGGGATTAGAGAAGGCCCAAGTTGGAGCAGGGCTGAACCATCTGCAGCTTTAGCTGGGGGTTGGGGGTGAGGTAGGTGGGGGGGGGTGGTTAGTGGAGGCCTGCAGATGTTTCAGTGCAGTTCAATCAGTCAGTCAATCACCAGAGCTCCCGGGAGGTGCAGGCAGCGCGTGTTGGCACTTGGTGCAGGTCTGGTCTTCAGTGGCAGATGAGAGGGTGGGGGCCTGTGTGAAGGTGTTTCTCTGACCACCGCAGCCTGGACATCCTGCCGCCATGGCCCTGGGGTGCTGCGTGCCTCTCAGGTCTAGAGGTACTCTGGTTTCTTTCCTCTCCAGCTTTTCTGTCTTTGTTTTGTTTTTAACACAACCATTTGAGCGTCGTGTGTGTGTGTGTGTGTTTGTTTGAAATGCTAGTATTAGGAGGGAACTAATGGAAATGATGACTCGTTGTCATACACAAACTCCTCAGCGTGCTTTGAGTCTTCTGTGATTTGCAAGAGTCTGTGTGTGCGTGTGTGTGTGTGTGTGTGTGCTCACCTTAATACACAGGCCTTAAAGGCTGTGTTTGTTTAGCTCATGTTACAAGATCTTGATCCCAAAGTGTCACCAAAGCTGTCTGTGTCCTGATCTGTCTCTGCTTCCCAGATATCGTACCGCATGTTCAGCCTGCACGTTGAAACCTTTAGTGTATTTGCTAATTTGATTGTGTTGGCTTTGGCACGTAGTTTTCTGTTTTCTGGGATCTGGAGAGAGATTGTTGGACTGGATACAATCAGACATTGTGGAGGCAGGGACTAGGGTGTTATTCTTGGGGAAATTGTGAGGATCCCAACACAGCACCTGAGGAAGTGTATATGTCAGGAATAGCAGTCTGAAAACACAGAGGATATCAAAGGACCATAAAGCAGAGGACTATATGCAATTATTTTCCTTTCTGTGCATTCATAGATTTCAAAATTGCAACGTAAGCATTATTTATCATATCATATTGCTTGTATCTTAGTCTTGAAACTTGCACCTTCAATTTGCAGTATCATATTCAGATGCTTCATTGTGGCAGCATAGGATGATAATAATAAATACTTTGGGAACTGTATTACCTAGGAAAAATAATTGATTTTATACTGGCTGTCTCACAGTTTTTCATTTTCTACTGCATATCTGTAGTTGATCCATGTTTTGTAGGTTTTTATGAGTTGGTTTAGTGCTCTCTTGGCCTCTCAATCTTCTCGAGACTCCAGTGACAGGGAACTTGGTGGGTGTCCTACAGGAAGTAGATGTGTGATGTTGTCTCTAGTGTGGTGGTGGGAGAAACCCTCTCTGTCAGCCCTGTCAGACATCTTCAAGCCCGGGGATGATAAGCTAACTGTCATTATCTCTGGGTTAAAATCAGGGTCTCCGGAAATGCTATCTGTGTTTGTTTGTTTGTTGGTTGGTTGGTTGGTGTTTGTTTTACTTTGCTGTGCAGTTTTAAACAGTTTTAAACATCTTCAACAAAGATTAGGTTGCAATGTTTATCAGGGGAATTTGTATTAATTGAAAAACTACTTGTATGAGGCACCAGCAATCACATCTTTTGTCATTCATTCATTCATTCTGTACCTACAATGCTGCTCCAGACGTCTTGGCTCTCCCATATGCTTGGCTTCGTCTTTATTTGTGGCAGTAAGTGTTAACCCCTTAGGTGTGTCACCAACTGGCCATATGATCATCAAAGAGCCAGGCGGTGACAATGTCACAGTGACCGATCACAGGACAGTCATAAGAAGAGTGCGTGTGTGTCTTGGCTTCACATTATTGCTAATTTAGGCCTCATATACTAAATACTTTTTGTTATCTTTTTGGTTTTTGTGTGTGTGTGTGTGTGTGTGTGTGTGTGTGTGTGTGTCACTTCTGGAGCTGATTTTGCTCCAGGAGGGATTTAGCAAATGTGAATTAATGAAATAAGATAGACATCAAATGAGAGCTGACAAGATGACCTGCTCGTATAATGAGTCGGTGTGTATTACTGCACGGCTCCTCTCAGGATGTGTCTGTGGAGGCAGGTATTTTCCAGGGCAACCCATACCTGGTCCTGTCGTGTCATTCACCGCATTAGAAACACAGATTACTCCATTTAACGGGGGCTGGTGGCAGCTCTGTACCAGAGAGGCATCAGTTCACGTCCCAGCAGGAGGGCAGCTGACTAATGGAGATGACACTCTGATCCTGACATCTGCATTGCCTTGAGGGACGGCTCTCAGAGGAACTTGACGGCAGTGCCCTCCCCTAGGAAAGGAGTCACAGAAGTCAAAATGCGTGTTGATATTTTGGTTTGTTTGTTTGTTTTCTCCTGTGGTTGTCCTTCACGAGTATCTCAGAGGCGCTCTGCGGGGCAAAGCCAGCTGCGCAATCTGTTCAACTCAACAGTGGTAAATGCAGTATCTGAATAAGTTTAAAGAGGAGTTTCACAGTAAAGCGAAAACATCAGGTAAAACAGAAAATGATACAATTATTTATGTGGTTAATCACCAAGGGAATGGAAATCCCTGAGAGTCTACCTCCCCAACCCCTGTCTGGTCTTCTTGCCCCCGCTGCGAACACTCGCCTTGGACACCTTGCAGCAGGTAGAGCGAGAAGCTAGAGGTTAGAGGAATTTCTCAGGGTTCTTCTCCATAAGCTGCCTAAGTCCCAGTGCAGACAGTCTTTATTTCCTCGCTTGTGTGTTCTGTCTGTTTTAACTGGAGCTGACATGGGCCCAAGCTGACCTTTGGCTGCTCTTTCCCTGAGCTAGAGCACAGCCCGCCTCGATGCACACCGCTGCCGCAGCGCAGTGAGGGGCCAGCAGACACAGATAGGACTTGTCTCCTTGTGCTGAAAAACATGGGGTTGTGTAATCTGCACCCCTGTACCCAACTAGACAGACCCGGTCAGAAAAAGCGACAGACACACTTTAGTCGCTTAAATAATACAGTATCAAAGATCGGGTTTTAAAAAGTGTTCTAGCACCAAAACATTTGATTAATTTACACTTGCATATAGCATATTCAATTAAGTCCTCAGTGCTCACAGGATGTCCAAAACTGTGCCCTTGAATTTCCACATGGTTACCCTTCAGTGAAACTTCTGCTGCTACTCTTAAACTTAGTTGTCAGATCTTAAAAAGCGAGTCAGGGGATACTCTAGCAGGAGTGAGTATATTGAAGTGTCACTAAGGGAGTGCATGTATTCTACAGGCATCTACAATGCATCTCCCGTAGAAATTTAGGGTTAAAAGTAGGGATAATAAGTCTTCAAAGCGAAATGAAACCATGACAGAAAATCGAGAAGTAAAGCAATGTGTTCAGGTCTGTAGAAAGTCTTCACACAATATTAGTCACCTGAGCTGCTGTTTGTCGTTGTGGTTTGTCTCTGGTTTTCTGGTATGCTTTAGAACTGGTGGCCGTGTTGCCGTTGTGCAAGCGTTGTGGAACTGGGAACAATGGGATTTGATAACAGTGAATAACCAGCAGAACTTTCTGAATCGAATTGCTTTTCCTTTGTCAGCTTCTCTTGATTTAATACAGTGGGTTGTTTTTCCTTGCTCTGTTTTACTCTGAACATAGGTGAACAGTTGTTTTTTTATACTAGAATGTGAATTATTATTATTTTATTATTATTATTATTATTATTATTATTATTATTATTATTATTATTATTATTATTATTATTATTATTAAGCAGCTCTTGGAAGCTACCAAACTAGAAAGTCTCATATTTATGTCTGTGAGTCGGAGAAGGCTGTAGCCCTTGTAACTCAATGTTGTTTTAATTGGCCCATTCCCTGTCTGCTGAGATTTATATAATTGGGCAGACTCTTATGGCTCTGGGGCACTCAGCAGAAACTACTGAGCAACTGTCAGTCATAGAGGGTGGCCACAGAAACAGAGGAATTGAACCTAAAACTTTTAGGTGGGTAGATAAACAAAAAAATTGTTCCTTTTCGTTGTGACATCATGTAGCTGGGAAAACAGATACCATAACCTGATTTGTTCAATAAACTCTGTTAGCAAACTTGTCTCTTTCTTCCGTACTACTGTGTTTTTTCATTATTTTTATGAATACAGTGTCCTTTTACATTTAGAGTACAGTTTCATAGATTCTATTCATTTCATCTGCTGCAAATCGATAATTGGGGAGAATCAGTTCCCTCTCGGTTACAATCACGTCATCTGAATCTCCCAGATCTTTGCCACTTTGCCAGGGTTGGTAGTGAGTTCACAAGTGTTTCTCCTTCAGCTGGAGGAGAGGTGTTAACCTTTTTACAGAGTTTGGCAACCCAAATTTATCCAGTCTAGTAAATCCATACAAAGATGAAGCCCTGTGTATCTAAGCAACATTTTCCCCAGTTGGAGTTCGTCCAGTGGAGAAATACCAGTCTGTTTATACTCGCTGATATCCAGTCCTTATGCCCTGTGTGCTTGAGTTTTGGCACTGACATTATATTATAATAATAATAGACAGATAGATATGTGTGTGATATTGCTTTAAAGGCTAATCTGATTCAGGAAGGTGTGGGTCTACATCAGATGTACTCAACACCGTCCTTATGTACTTGCTGTGTATTTTTAGTCCATTTTAAACGCATTTGCTCAGAGCCAGCTGTGGTCAGAGCAGACACCCGGCCTCGGCCCAGACTCTTAATCACAGGAAAGCCCAGCGCAGAAAAATTAGAAGCCAGCGGCACGGACGGCAATCTGTGCAATAAACAAAACAGGTCACAAGCAGGGTCTCCGAGCGAGTGAGGAGTAATGGAGTGCGTTCTGTATGGTATGGGCTGCACCATATTTTATCAACCCAGCAGGTATTCTAGCTATCTTCTTCTTGAGGTATACGCTTCTCTTTCATATTCATAAGTATAAAATGACCCTAAAATGGCCACCCCTGCCATAGAAACATTACCATTGTTTCCATACTGCTGGCACAAAAGAGTAGCCAAGTGACTGTGTGTCTCATCTCAGGTCTCTGGCTAATAGTCGTCAGTGGCTGTGTTTACAGCTGCTGTCCGCATTGTCAACAATCAATAGCCCTGTTTAATTGGTTACGCTCTCGAAGGGGTGGATACGGACGGGCATGTGGTGCGGCTATCAAGGTTTCTGTGGTCACCACACCTGTCCCGAGAAGCTCAACGAGAGCAGGAAGACTGAAGGAGGTGACCAAGAGTCCATTCAAGGCCAAGAAGATTTAAGCTAATGGTTCACAGCTAACATATCAGTAGTTGTGTGTGCTGGAGGAGCCTGTTAATTAGGGCATTGGAAGCAATGAAGGAAAATGAACTGCAAAATCAATAGCCAGCAGGCTTACTAATTGTGACTGTGAAAGCCAGAGGGGGAATACTTGACATTTCTTTACTATGACTTGAGAGCAAATGAGCAGCTTCCAACTGGATTGAAATGTACACAACATTATTACACAGTAGCCCTTTCTTGACGTGTATTGTGTTAAGTTTAGGCAATTTATCAAAACCTCCGTCTGATGTACAAACTTCTCACCTTTTAAAAACACTGATATGGTAAAACACTTTGTCAATATGTCTGTTTGCACATGATCTGCCTCACACTAACCCCGGCTGTTTGGGTGCATGTGACGTGTCATTATTCCAGAAAGTTCTGTTCACAACACAGATCTACTATTTTATGTATACTGACTCTTGAACTGTTTGATTTCTGCTTTTGTTGGATGACGCACGTTTGTTCTCAAACTTGCTCACAATGCAATATCCTAATGTTGTTGTTTTTGTTTAATTAAAACCCTGACAGTGTGGCGTTTAATCCAGACCTGTAAATAAAACATAATTCTGTACTGGCATCTGATTTCTGACAAACGTTTTCCTTCTCTCTTCCCCTCATTTGTTCTCATTACCATAACAAATCCATGTCGGTGCTTCGTCTTATTTTCTTTTTTTCGGCTTTGCTTTTAGAAACAAAGGGCTCCTACTCGTCAGTTGCACCTCAGTGCTGTGTGTGGGTGCCTGTAGGTGTGCAGAAGAATGCTTTTGATCAACAATTTAGTTTTCTTAAAAAGAGAAAAAGATAGGTTATGGCATGCTGTTTCCTGAACTTTGGCAGCAGATGGAAGCAAATTGTTCTCTTGCTAAAGCGGCCTGGATACACAACAAAGGGACCCGCAGCACAGGAGCGAGCCAAGTCTGCTGGTAACACTTACTGGAATAGAGAGGTGAGACGGGCCATCGCCGTGCGTGGGGCTGGGCAGCAGCTCCACATTGTGGTTTCGGAGACGCTGCTTGGAGGAAATGGGTTGCAGATGCACTTGTCTGCTAAACATCAGATCACCAAGTGTTCTACAAGCAGTATCACTCCTTTGACATGCTTAAAAAGATGTCCCCTTTTGTGTACCATTCATTGTGTCACTTTGGCCATTCTAATATAAACTATTGTTACTTTGTGATCCATTGGTTCACAATTATTTCCCATGATTCTGTTTTCTGAGCTTTGTGGACAAACTCGGTCATACTTGTTTCTGGAAATTAGCCCTATCCATTGCTCGGGCTTCAATGTAGGGATTTCCTGCTTAATGAATCTGGACTTCTAACACAGGATTAAATATTTATCACTCTAGCGTCGTGTCCACAATGTAATGTGTTCACTTACCTTTCTATCCTGACCCTAAATTGTTCTGTCATTTGGTGCAACGAATAGCAGAGGATGTCCAGCACATGCGATGCTCATTTATGGTCATTGTTTAAGGTCAAGGGGTTAAGCCTGGTCTTAAAAGCCTGGTCTTAAAAGGGGATAAAAGCCAGGGCAGACTGACCCTTTAAAACCCTGGAATTGGACTGAAATGAACTTTGGGTGTCAGGTCACAACTTTAACCTTCAAAGTATGTTGAACTCATTGCCAAGAAGGTAAGGGCGAGCAGAGTTCACAGCTGGGTGTGTGCGTGTTGTATTTAGATCAAAGAAAGCCACTGACGAGCAAAGTATATTAGCTGCATCATTTAAGTCAAGTGTCTGGACTCTGAAAAATGGCCCGACAGGCCTGGAGATTCGTTTTTGGGAACTGTGATGCGTTTGAGAGCTCTTTCCATTATACATGCAATTTGGTAGCAGGTTACACAAACGTGGACAACAATTTGCACAGTTTGCAGACAAGGGAAAACTTTCACAGACAATATCATAGAAGGCTTTTCTTTGATTAAACATTAAACATTAAAATGCAGTGCTAAAGATCTTTGAGAAAGTGAATGACCCTGTTTGTACAGAGAGGCTAGTTCTTGATTTAACTGAAATATTTCATGTCTATGTCATACCTTTGAAATCAGTAATATGCACAATACTATGATTGTACTGGGTTTATTATTTTTCCTGTTATGCTCGCTTCAAATTTCACTAAACCTTATGCTTTAAAAACTGCACAACAAATCACTGAAGATTTTGGTACATGTTTTGTGTTTCATTCTCAGTTAAGTCAGAGCCACATTTCAAGGATTCCTTGTTATTCTGAATTCATCTTCATTTAGAAGCATCCACCGGAAATAGTTTATTTAGTAGTATAAGTTCATCCTGAGTTCATTAGAAAATCACCAGAGTCTCTGAGTGAATTAGGGAAAGCACTGACTTTCAACTGGGTCCCTGCTTTTCTTTCGCTCGCCTTTCAGAAAAGGAGAGAGCAGAGAGATACCCCCTAGTTCTGCCTGTGACCACACAAAAAAAGGGGCTGCTATTATGGATCCCCCAGCTGCACTGACCTCGTTGCATATGGACATCTCGTGCTGCTTTTTTTCTGCTCTGTCACAGACGTATAAAACCACAGTCCCTGTTTGGCTGCACAAATGTTTTACACTTTCCACTTTTTCTGTGAACAGGATATTGTTTGTTTCCAAAACCACAGGAACCATTCCAACCATTCCAACCATTCCATAAGGTAAAGGGTTAAAAAAAGAGAGTATATGATCAACACTTTCGGTAGATTCTCTAAATATCCGGAGGAAAAAACAAAAACAAATGTATTTCGGTATCCCTAGTAAAAAAGCTTTTTGGGTAAAAATAAAAACATGGCATCCTTAATGACGGAAATGTATGTATATAGGATGGAGGGAATATATTTTAATTTGTGTGGAACTGCAGGTGCATTAACATGAGGTTCATTGCAGCAGACAGGACGATGCCAGGAGGAGGACACAGCACAAGAAGTGTTGGCTGTACAAGAAAATAAATAATAATACAGCAAATTGAGGTTTACAGAACAGAGAGCTGTACAGCAAGGCAGCCTTTATCTACAGTGCAACAAGTACTGCATTAAGAGATCTCGCCTGCAGTGCTCTTTTGAAATCCTGACCTAGATTTCGGTGCTCTAATACTATTGACTACTAATGACTTCTGCATCCGTAATAGGAAGGGATTCGCGGCGGCTGTATTTTGCTGGCATTAGCGCTCCATTTGCTATCGGGGCGGCGCAGGCGCAGCAGTGCGCAGCATCACCGATCCAGGCAGCGTTGGGTAGCACAGAAACATCTGTACGGTCTGTGTGTGGAGAGAGAGGTGGTGCTGGATTAGGAGGGAGGCGAGGGGGAAGGCAGGCATCACTAGATGAATACCAATTGTTGTTTTCTGCAGTAGGGGGGAAAAAAAAGCTCCTTACTATATGAGTTGAAATGGAAAAGCACATTCCAGGCTGCAGTATTTTGCTAAAATAAAGCTAGCTATTGTGCGGTGCATTATTGTGCTCTTTGTGTGTGTATGTATCTCTCCCTCTCTTTCTCTCCCTCTCTCTCTCTCTTTCTCTCTCTCTCTGGCTGCAGTCTTCCTTCACTGTTTGTATAGAGATTCTTACACTAGGTCAGACCGGATGTCCTTGACACCACCCAGATGCAAGCTTCGATGCACCTGAACCCTTCTTTATTAAGTTGGGAACAGACTGAAAAAATAAACCCAAAAGCATCCTGTATAAGAAAAGATAATCTATGTGTAGAAAAATACACATTTGTAAAACATTATTCTTCATTCTTAAATGCTATTTGTGTGTCAACGATGATTATTTGTCTCTTTGAACAGCATCAGAGTATTCCAGCGACTTCCAAAAGCTTGTACTGCGCTGATATTCAAAAATACGCAAACAGAGATGAAAAAACAGGTTTCACAAATATAATTATTTCTATAGATCATTTCTGGACAACATATTTTAAGTTTAGTGTGCTGAGAGATAGACAAAGGTGCTCTTGAAAAGCCTAATGTTTGAACTGTCTCAGGTAATCAGTTTTCTCATGCTTCTCATTTTATCTGTAGCATTCTGTGCTACATAGGTGTATGAGTGAATAAATTATAGTTTTACAGTGAGTAGAGCCTTAAATATATTATATTCAAGATGTGGGGTTTATGGCTGTGTGTGCTTTCCCTTTTAAATGCGAATGAAATGTCATTAGGCAAAGGTTTTCCTTTCCTCCTTAGTTTACAGCCTAAAACTCTGGGGAACAATAAAACTCAGTTAGTGTTTATGTAACCCCATCCCTCTTTGGGGTATATTAGCTCGGTGGAATTTGTCTCTGATAACAATCTGACACCAGACAGAGGGCCAAGGAATCAGATGTTTAGTTAGGTTACGGGTTGCCGACTAATTGTTGGGACGTTGTGTTTTTTGTAAGTGCTGGGCATTATGGGAATTGATTTTGGAGGAAAATCTGGATACACTCAGGAGGAAATCCTATCATAGTGAAGTAAGAAGCGGAGCAGTCAGTGTATATACTTAGTGATGTCGGGTTCCCGTATTTGATAGGCAGAAAATTGTAAACTTGCATTGTTAGATAACTTAATTAATTGCTCAGTAATGTACTTGTGTTGCTCTGTAGCGTCATTTTGTGACGCGTCTGACTCCATTGCTGTATCATAGTGAAGAAATACAAGTATAACCCCCATTCTGTTCAGCCGAACCATAAAAAAAGCAAAACCAACAACCACATGGACTGTAGTTATGTTGAGAACATCCAGACTAGGAGAAGCAGCCGTTTAAAGAATCTGGTTGACCTGCGCACCGGCGGCGATTCATTTCTGAATATCGCAGATGACACCAGCTGCTGGAGGCTGTCTTTGGCATTCCCAAAAAATACACATCATACTTTGCAGAAGAGAAAAAACAACAACATGATAATAAGTGAACTTTTAACCTTAAGAGAAGAGATGCATAGCAGTGTAGTTTCTGGCTGAATCCGGTTATGTTATGAAACACTGAACCTATTTACAACAAAGAGGATGTTCCTCAAACCAGACTCTTTGTCAAGTGAAGCTGAGTGGTCGGGGTTAGGGGTGCAAAACCCATTCAGGCAGAAAACAGCTGAAGCCAATTTAGCTGACCCACGCTATTGTTTGTGAGAGCAAGAGGGCTGTGTATTGTTTCTTAGCCTTAGCCAGATCCCCCTCGATGATAAGGCGACCGCTGGAAGCAAACAGCCTTTACTGGCCGGCATCCCCGGGGCCCACAAATCTTTGTCACAAACAGCGCCCCTAATTAGCACAGCACTCTTTCCAGCCTGGGCTGTGAGAGCCGTCCCGAGCTGCTGACGCTGCAAATCCCAGGAGCGAGGAAGTGAATTTGTGACGGTGCAGAAAATGTGCCTCCTCTCATGTGTAGCCCACGCAGCTCTCCTCGCAACCCGTGAGAGATGCTAGGTTGCTGTTCGCGTAAGGCAGCCAGCCCGGGGAGAGATGGGCAACTCTCAGCAGAAGCTGCAGCCGCACCGAGCAAGGAGGAGGAGGGGGAAGGGGAGGCAAAAGAGGAAGGACAACGGTATGACATCGTCCCAGGGCTACGGAAGCACTCGGCGGTGCAGTGAGCCCAGGCCCATGCAGATGCCGGTCTGAGATGTAAATTTACCAGGACTATGCGACTCCTTAGAGACAGGATACAGGGACCGTGGGATGCAGCAACATTGTATGTATAATTAACTGGAAATCATATGGATTGGAGGAGGTGTGGCCTTCACCTGAGAGACGCTATGGCTCAAAGGAAGTTAAATATAAGACTGGATCGGCTTTGGGCTTTATAGGGTATTAAAGAGAGGTGAATGAATGCCTAATTTTAATACTGGTGACTGTGCCGGTCCGAGTCGTACTTAAAAGGGTCTCGACTCTAAAAAGACAAAGGTATATTTTCAGTGTATATATATATTACTAAATACGTTATTACATTCCAGTTTTATCTTTACGTGATAGGAAGGGGATTGAAATATAATCTGCCTTTTCTTTGCCCTGTACAACTTTGAGAGGAATGAACACTGTCAAAATGGAAAAGGGGGTTTGAAAAGCACTGGTCAGATATTCACATTCCTGTAGAATGGGAAGTGAGACTCATTTGCAGGAATCTTGCTGATTAATGACTTTTCTCTCAATGCTGCATGGCTAGGGTGTAGGCATTCGTTTGCAAGGTATCGGCTATATTGGCAGCAGAGCAGAGGGGGCCTGCACTCTCCGCAGATATGCATCTTCGTGGGGATATCTTATTTCCCCTGGGGAGGTGTCAATCAAATACGGTGCATTGGCAGAGGTTTGCAGGGAAGTCTGAATGGCTGCCATAGATTTGGAATTTCCCATTGATAAACTGGGTGTGTGGGGTTCAGTAATTACCTCTGCTTTGTTTTTTAAAGGAAGATTACTCCTTGTTGTGGTCAAAATAAAGGGGATAAAAAACCCAGGTCTCAAGTTGCACAAAAGCCACTGCTCCCTGTGGCGGGAGATTGTCATGCTAATGTTGTGGCGTCTGATTGATTGTATTTAATGTGCACGGGGCGAAGCTCAGGTAATTGTCTCTCGGATACCATCGCACAGGGGTCTGGGCCGGGAGTCCTTCTGATGACCCCAGATGGGAGCTGCACTGCAACACGGTCATGTCTCGTTTCCAGATGGCGATGAGTGTATGCCAAAGAACGGCCTGTAACTCACCGAGAAAGTGTGGTTTGCCCCTCCAGGTTTCCATCTGCTTGCACAAGAGCTCAGCATTGGTCAACAGAGGCACGGGAAACTCTGTAGTGAACAGAACTGTCAGTGGGTCTTACAGATGTCATATTAATGTAGTATTTGGCACTATATTAAATTTGAAAGTCATTCATGGCACTAATAACTTAATGATCACTATAACTCACCTCCACCCCTCTCTCACTACACAACCCCCAACCCCCAAAGATTGGCCCACTTCTCCCTTTCCTTAAAATGCTCCGGCAATCTTGTATAAACCTGTTTGATAACTTCATCCCCCCCCCACCATCCCCTTCGTTATGCTTACAAGGCGTAAGCAGTCCAAAAAAATGTATCTTTCATATTAGGCCGGTAATTATGGTTTGATAAAGATCTGGCAATTCAGTGTAAATTAAATTTGAAGGGTTGCTTGGATACAGATGACTTTGGGTTATTCAGGGGAAACGGCTGCACATTGAATGCTAATGGGCAGATGCTGGTTGAGAGGGAGAGGAGAAAAATAACTGCGACTCCCTTATCTACGATTCTCCACTAGAGTCTGATAATATAGCCAATCCAGCTCTTGTCTTCGTGCCATTATTCCAGAGACATGATTAAAGGAGCCCGCCTCCTGTTAGTAATATATAAGTGACATGTTCAAACGATTGAACGAGAATATGTCAAACGCTGGACACATGAGGTGGAGATTAGTACGGTGGCCCTGAAGTGCAAAACACAAAAGCAAAAAAGAAAACCACAACTGCAAAAACAAACACGCAATTGCAAAAAGGGGAACACAAAAACAAAAAGAAAAACGCAAAACCAAAAGGAAGAACACAAATGCAAAAAGAAAAACACAAAAACAAAACGAGAAATACAAAAACAAAAAGATTTAGATTGCGTCATCTAGAGTCCTACCAATAGAAAACGTGTCCCGCCTCTTCATCCCGCACCGCTGTTCTGGGCAGCGACGCCCACAGGACTGACGCGCTGCTATTGGTCAGCGTCTCTATTCGCTGCTCTCTGTGCTACAGAAGAGCTCGATTTAAAGTATACGTGTTGATGTAGACCCGGGAATCTCACGGCTCCTGGAATTATGATTGTTTTGAATGTTACTCTCGCTTCATTTATTAAAAACACAAAATACAAATAATGACTCTTTTGACTGTAAACTCTTTACAGGGAAGTATAATTAGAAGTGGAGGTGCACTGTATAGAGCGACAAATGTAGGTCCTGTGGGCTAATTTCATATCCCGATCAAGACCTATATTTGTTAATATAGAATGCAAAAATACCAGCTCTGGGAACAAATCAATTTTAATATCAGAAATAAACACTGTGTAAACAAAGAGCTTAACTCACATTCATTGCATCAATTATGTGTGTGTTCCCTGCAGTGTTTACAGTGGACACTGTCCTCATATGTATTAAATGTACGTGCGCACACACACACACAGACACACGGGCAGTATTGTGTCTACTGTGACGTTTTAGTGTTCAGCTAATAAAAGCGTGATGTTCTTCATTAATGTGAAATCAGTCCTCTTATTGTTAACATCTGTATTTAATTGTTTCTGTTAGCTCGCCAACACACCATGTGCATGGCAGTTGCTTTAAGAAACACTTAAAGTAGGCTAACATCACTTTCTAACCTTTGTACTATAACCTGCATCAACACTTATACTTGAAATCGAGCATTTCTCTTGCACAGAGAGCCCAGAGCAGAGAGCAGAGACGCTGACCAATGGCAGCTTCAGTCCTGTGTGGGCATGTAGCTGCCCAGAACAGCGGTGGGCTTCGAAATAATGCGGCTTACGGATGAAGAAACTAAAACAAAATATTTTTGATTTTGTGTTTCTCGATTTTGCAGTTGCGGTTTCCTTTTTGCATTTGTGTTTTGCACTTCAGGGCCACTGTAGTTTAGAGGAGACAGTGATTGCTGAATATTAATTTCATAAGCCTCATGGTCTGCTTTCACTTATAATTTCTGGGCCTGTACGCAGTTGGTTTAAATGACTGGAACTGAAATGGTCCACTCAAACCACTTTGGAACTGGTTTAAATCCACTTCAGTTCCCATCAGAGGGGATGTTTTCTGTACCTGTAAGGATTCAGTGAGTTGGCCTGCAAGGCTGGATCAGATAAGAGTTGTTCTGGTTTCCTTTTATGGTCCCCCTTGTTTTGTGGTTTCCTATGAACAATATATTTTTGTATTATTTACTTATGTTCACGGTAGATGCTCATTGCATTTGTAAATCTCTATTTGCCCGTCTCTGCCTCTCGGTATAAGCTTGCCTGCATCCCACATCCTCTGCATTTAGCCGTAAAAGTGAGAGAGTTCGATCGGCTCATTGCAACTGAGTGAGATCAGTGGTGCAGAAAACAAGGTCCTCCATCCAGAACCGAGCACCAGGGATCGCAGAGGAGGAAAGACCACCTGCCACGGAGGGAGGGCCTTCCCCTTTTACTTTGAGATTTCCCAGTTCTGTGGTAGTTCATTGAACTGAGGAGGGTCATTACAGATTCTCGTCTAATGGTGAGGTCAGATTTCAGGCATCGTCAACATATATGAAGCGCATGGCTTCTGCTACTGCCTCCATGTTAAATTGCTCATGCTTTACATTCGCATAGATTTGCCATTGTTAATTCCCCAACCAGCGTCTCACCTCCATTGAGTATTTCAATCAGTTGCTCTGTGTTTTGGCTCTACTATTTATCCATGCTTTTATTTGCGTTTCGATTCGCTAGGCCCGAAAAACAAAACCAATTTCCCATGTTCACCTCGACACCTCCGTTGCCACTGTCAGTCCAGACGCTGTCTTCATTCGGCAAATAAACAGCAGAGACTATAAGATCCGCGTGTGAGGCTTAAATGTTCTCCCGCTCTCAAAAACTCCCAGCTCAGATGTCATGGCCCAGTGAAATGAATTCATCCCAGATTGTCCCCCTTCCCTGTGGATTTCCACTAGTCTGGGTCGCCTTAGAAAGCATGATAATGTTCTACAACCTTGACTGAAAGGAACCATTTCCTTGAGACACGCTTTGCCCAACCTGCCATTTTCTTTTGCTGACTTGTGTCACTGGGGCTCTCGGCAAGATGGCCATCACTAGCCTTCTTCACTGTACACGTCTGCAGAGATCAGTTTGTGCTCGTCTGTTTTTGCAAGCATAGAGCCGGGTGACCACGTGACAAGGTATTTATAGTACCAATTAATTCTGCATATAAAATGAACTTTTTTCCCCCTCTGATGTTGTCTTCAGATGGTTGTGTACACGAGAGAAGCCCACACTGACTGGCAATGCTCAGATTTGAAGCTGTGGAGCAACTGTCTCTCTTAAGAAGTTCTAACGGTCCAGTCCCCGGCGTCTCTGAACCCGAAGCCCAGTTCTAAATACGGGACAGCAGCGCCATGTTTCTGCCCGGCCGCGGCCGATGTCGAGACCACGGCTGCAGCTCCCAGACCTCGCCTCCCTCCCGCCGTCACTCTCCTCCGCCTGGAAGAGCTTGAATTAGCAGACGGCGCGTTGCCAGCTAAATAGAGCAGAAGGCCTTTCCTGTGAGCTTCCTTTAAAAACAACATGAAAGCACTGAGCAGAGGAGACCGACCTAGGCAAATCAGGACACTCGAGTGGGGGCTGCCAGGTCGAATGGTCTTTAACGCCGCGAAATTGTACGGAAATAAGAGCACGGAGGAATTTTGCCGGCGGGATTTAATGAAAAGAAACGTTCAGGCTGTATATATTGATCTACGTTCTGCTCATTAACACCCCAGGCCATTTTATTAACTGACCTATTGTGACATTTTTGCCTTTCTAAAAATATCACTGTTTTCCTCTCTTTTCAATCTGCTAATCCTTGTATCCCAGAAGTGTTTATTGCATACAGTCTGTTGAATCAGCGCTCTTAGTGTCCAAGGCAGTAAATAAACTGGACAAAGGTGAAAAAACGGTTTTGGTTTGTTTTTTTAGTTTCTCTGCTGAGGCGTGATGTAATGGCATCACCAGATGACTGCGGCAAATTGCGGTTCCATTTCGGTTTGGGTTCCTGAATGCACTAGGTTGCCTGAGGGTCTTCTAACAGCACCTAATTAATTCCACATACACCCTGTTAGCGATTCAAATCTCTTCCCATTGTGATTGACAGTCAGTGTAAACGGGTTACTGATAGGATCTCCAGAACAAGCTTTGGCGTCTCCGTCAACACCGCTGAGAGGGGCAGGTGGGAAGAGGCTCAACTCAATGGTTTTATAAGACAGATGACAAAATAAGCCATATACGCCAAAACCGAATTTATTTCTTATGGGAAGATATGAAGGTGGCACTTTTGGCGGGGATTTTTCAGAAATCGGTGATAGAAAAACATCGATATAGAACAACACTATATTGTCAAATGTAAAGGGGAAACAGACTTGTTTTCAGCTTTTTTAATGTGGCGCAGATCCAGCCCGGGCCTTAGTGACAGCTGACTGTCCCTTCGAGAGGTTGTCAGAAGGATACTGTGCCAGTCCTCCCACAAAGTAGTTTTGATTGCTGCAAATTATGTTTGGTTTCTTTCTGATTAAATAATTAAATCCACGTTGGTTCCCCAGAAGGGTTCTGTTCTGTGGGATGGGGGTCTGCACTCAGAGCAGGCCGTGTCACATTTTCAATGCTCTTCGCCTTGAAAAACCGTGTTATGTCTTCAGCCTCGTGATATGGCGCATTATTGTTTTGGTAGATATGAGTGGCTCGCTGTAAGGAAGGAGACTTGTCCCATTACATTTGGTAATTCAATCTTAAATTCCCCAGAAGAATCCTCTATCCTCACTCGGTCCTGGGTCTTTCTCAGTCTCCGACACCGTCTGTGAACCGAGACCCCATCCTCGGTTGTCGGACGGGCCTGCGGACATTCGGGAGTATTTTGTGGTGACCTCCCAGACACCGTGCCACCGGAGGGAGTAACAGCAGAGTGCATCGTCGTGAAGAAGAGAATAAAGCCATGAAACGCCTCCTTCTCTCTCTCAACAGCAAATAAATTAATTAAAAAATTAAAAGCACTTCATGGTTGTGCATTAACCATTCAGATGCAGAGTAGCGTGTATAATGTTCACCACATTTACATTCTGACTTGAAGTTAATAAGTGCGGGCACATTCGAAGACTTGAGGGGCCGAGATGTGTTCCAGCAGTAGGTTTTGTTTTTCCTCAGTAACTTTTTATATATTACCTCAGCGTAACGCCCGTCATCAAATGCAGATTACTGCTGTGGGGGCTAAATATAAAAAAAGTTAAGCTTTGGGTGTATTATCAAAGGACCATGAAATAGCTTAAACCTGCATGTGTTTTTCATTGTGTAAGTGTTGCTGACATAATGTTTCGTTTTGTGGAGTGTTGCATTACCTGTAATTACACACCGGGCTCCACAGTGCGCCGGGTCTGTTGAGCAGCGAGTTCTCGTGATTTGCTTATTCATTCAGTTTCGCTTTCTGCAACGGCCTGTCGCAGCCGGAGACGGGGGAGAGCTCTTTTGCGGGAAGAGATGTGACAAATTATCCACAGTTTGATGATGAGCACACTCGGTTTTAAATTACCTCCCGTGTACGGGGCTCGGGCCGAGCGTCATGGCTTTAATCTCCTCGTGTTAGCGTGTACGATGCCTCTTCTCAGAGATCCTCCGACCATGCACACACGCCTGCCCCTGCCGGGCTCTGGGGCCGGAGACATGTTGCATATTAGCTCAATGTGAAATCGTCCTCTGTGTGGGTTTAATAGTCATTGTATAATGATATCTATTGCCATTAAGGTTTGATGAACGTGAACCTCTAGAGATTCCTTCTTTAAAAATCAACAACAATACTGAAAATCAGGGTATCCAATAGGAGACGAAGGGGATGATTTATAGTGTCGCCGTTGTGATCGGAGCGGAGAGCCTTGGCTAATGCCTGCGTTTTCCTCTCCTCAGCTGTCTCTAACCTGGACGTGGAGAGCAAGCTGACCGTGCACTACCAGGCCCCCTGGCACCAGCAGCGCAATGTGTTCCACCCTTCCACCCGGCCCCCCTGTGTCGAGGAGCTCCACCGACACGCCAAGCAGAACCTGCGGGCCCTGCACAGAGGTGAGCCCCCCACGGCCATGGCCCGCCCGGCCCGGACACAGATATCGTCGTGTCACGTGAGGTCACACACCCCCACATTCAGGGTCCCTGGGTGTGGCTGCCTTCGACTGGGCGCTCGGAGGCGTGTCCATGTTTGTGTCTTAGGTATACAAACATGGGTGTTATATAAAAGAGCTGTAAATGCTTATGTTGACACTACATATCCAGGAGCACACATTGGTCATTCACTCGCTGTACTGTTTTACATCAATTGTTAGTCAGAAAGTGCTGGAAGATGATATTATTCATAACCTCTGTGTCTTTGACAGAAAAAGTGGACAAAAATCAGGTTCATAGTTATTTATTTGACCGTCTGATCCTCAATTTGTCCACTAGGGTCTGATTCTCTCCCCATTCAACGATTTGTCACATTATTTGCAGACTTACATAGTCATAGATAGGTAGACATTGCCCTCTAGTGTCCACAAAGATAAATTCAGTTAAAAGTAGAGAATACAGAATCCACAGAAACCCCTACGATCTGTGACAATTAGCATAAGTCGAGATCTTTAAAAATAATAGAGCTACACACTTCACACAACAGCTTTCAACTCTGCACCATCCCCTTCCTGAGACACATCAGTAGACTAACCATTTGACCAGGATTCACAGCAGTGACTTGGAAGTGCCCTTTCATGCCAATTAAAAACACAGACAAATAAGTAAATATATGTTTTGAAGCGCCAGAATGGGCCCAGTTATGATACCGTGCTCCTCTTTTCTCTCCCTGGCGTAATGTCCCTGGCAGACCAACAGCAGAGACAGCGGGCGAACAGCAGGGAGCGCCGGGTGACAATCTCGATTTCCGTGGCACCTCCTATGCCCACCTTCCCCTCTCCGCGCACCCTCAGACGGCGGGAACAGCGAAGCAGGCACCTCCGAACGGTGAGCTTTGACCCACGGCTGTCCGCACTCACAAAGGAAACTAGTTGACATATTGATTGATGCAGATATCTGTCCGTCGCCTGTTGAGGTTTACTTTCCCTGTGATTTTCATTTCAATTGGACGCGGTCTCTGAAAAAGAAAGCAATGCACACTTGTGTAGGTATTGGGTATTGTTTTAGTGAAGCAAATATCACAATTGTTTAAAGTAATGAGGAAACAACCCAATGAACTCTTCAGACCAACTTCCAAAATATTTCCCTGCTCAACCAAAGAGAACAGTTGTTAAATTAAAACAAAGATCTGACAAACGAACACTCCATAATTGTGTTTGTCCTTTGCTATAGCAGTAACTGTATCCTAACATATCACAACTTGTCCTGGAAACCAATAAAATACCCCAAATGGCAAACAGTATGTGCTTATAATATCACATTTTCTTGTTTATTAACATGCTACAGGAGAGACCAGGGAGAGATTTAGAATTTCACCAAATGCAAAGAAAGGTAATTTTGTCGATGTGTGTGTTGATGTTGCCCCCTTCTCTGTTTTCTGTAAGTAATCATTGCTTGCTGTGCTTTTTGTGAAAAGAAAAAAGTTATTATATCCTATGTTTTGTGGTTTTTTTTTTCTTTTGACCTTCTGTTTTTTTTTGTTATTCTGTGTGGTAGCCCTTTCCCAGAAATAATCACGGACAAAAGCACGGACAATAAGATTTTGGAACAGTGACTAATATTATTTTGGTTGAAGGAAAATTAAAAAAATCAAAAACAGTTAATAGATTTTACTAATAAAACAAGCACACATATATGTGTTGAAAAGCTGTATTTGTGTTTGCTTTTGTCCTTGAATGCAGCATTGGATCACTGCTGTAGATGTTTTGTTTTTTATCTTGTGTTAGTGTGGCAATACATAAACTACCCCTTTAAACTGCTTAATTGTTTGCCTTTGGAAATGCATGTAAATTGATTTATGAGTTCATGAACAGCATCTTCACATACGGATATGTGTGCTATCTTTAATCCCTGGTCATCTAGTGACCTGTATCCCTAGAAAGGATAGCAAATATCCCAGAACTCATCACATAGTCAAGCTCACTGTGATTCACTTAAATACACGCATTTGAAGTCAGATCAAGGTCATCGTCAGTCAGGGTAGCCCATTGCTCTGCCTTTTTCCCCAATGTTTTGGTGTCCTGTAGAGGGCAGTGCTGAGACACATTGGGAAGGCAGTCTGAACCGGTTTGTGGGAAGAGTAGATACTGTAGTGAATGAATGTCCTCACTCTCTTTGTAAATCTAGGCTCTTGTATGCATGCATTATTTAACATACAGAGTTCTTGCAAAGTTATCTGCTCTACGCAAACAACTGGACTGTGAAAAGCACGTCCCGAAACTTGCAGCATATTCAAATGGGACCACGGGGAACATTGCAGCTGATGTCCTTTTACTCTTTTGTAAACATGAACAAGTTCGCCATGTTGTGTGTGAATCAAATGTAATTGATCCTTGGTGCACAATTCTCACAGCACAGTTTCAGGGATAGGGCAGCTACCTCCACAAGTGTCCATATTCACATTGCGTCCGGTCCATGTTTTGTGAAGAATACATTTCCCAAACAAGTGCTCAGTGTCTACATGCCCAATGAACTGAGCCAAGAGATACATCTTTCAGAATGGGTGCCTGAACAAACGTCCGGGTAGGAGATGATATCATCCCAAATATTAGAATGCCACCCAAATTCAAGAACACCCAAAAAGAACAATTAGCCCATGAGTTGGCGTCGGTCTTGTGCTGTGTCTCACACGCTCTTTGGGACTCGTAGTTTCTCAGCAGGCCACATGGGTCCCTCCTGGCCTGACAGCTGATCAATAGCCCAGGCGGTCGATACTTAACCAAGTAAAGCAAACAGCCTGTAATGACTTATCTCTGGAACATTGACCCTAAGTGGCTCATTGACCTTTAATTGGTCAAACACCCTGTCAGTTGTCAGGGTGAGCGCGGTGTTAGTAAACACCTCAAATCACCACCTTGATGGGCACTTCCACCCTTTTTGTTTGTTTTTATTTAATGTGTGATAAACCATAGGAGCTGAGGGGCTCATAGATTGTGTTTTATTGTATACAAGTTGAATTGAGTAGCAGGACACATGGTTAGCAAATTAGTATTAATTGCATGTCCAATAATCTTTGCACAGGGATTTTGGACTCCAGCTGGCACTGACGTGGCAGGCGTGGATCCACCAATTCGCAGGTTGATTTTGTGCCGATTCCACACCCAGGGTGGTGGAAACTCAAGTAGGCTATGTAGGGGTTGCAAAGAGATCAACCAAAGTGATTGTCCTTCAGGGACTTCAGACCCTAAGTCTTGGCTAAGTAAATAGCGCACAGCAGAAGACTTATATGATCACCATTCCAGTATTAATCAGATGGCAGTTAGTTGGTGAAATCAGTGGCAGGCTGAGAGAAGGCTATGCACTGTAGGTAACATGCTGAATCTGTCCCAGGCAGTAGTGTCAGTTGGTATGAAGCGTAATGAAGCATGTCTGAAAATGTACTTACATTTATGTACCTGTAACATTAATCATGCAAAAACGTTAGCCTGTAATAACAAGAATACATCAAAAAGGAAATGAATGGACCAGGGTACAAATAAGAGCTTGGGATGCATTCACACGTAAAAGGAACTAAATGGACACTGGACTCAAGTGAGAGGAAGACCGAATGTCCCCTGCGCACGTGAGCCACAGCAAAAAGCTGCCCGCTTAATGTCAACGTCATTTTGTTAATCGTTACTGTCTTTTTGACATGCTGCTTAAAAGGAGAGGCCTGTGAGGGACATGGAAGTTCAACAAGCACAGAGAAAGGTAATGGTGGAAACCCCATAGTCACTGTGTGTCCCGAGTCCTACAGCAATCCATTCAGTGAAAGGATGAAGATATGGATATGTGAAGAACAGGAGTGAGTGTTTGCAGGCCATCCTGTGCTGTGTGAGACCCCCATTGAATCCATTGTGTGCCTGTTTGTTTGTTGGTTTGTTTACCTCTGGCAGAAGAGTCTGGATGTGAGAATAAGAGAGAGTGTGTATTTCATCACACATATATGACAGGGACTCATATTCCAGACTCACATTCAGTTAATAATACTGGTTGTTCCTGATGTTTTTTTTTTCCTTCCACACGCTGCAGGAGCGACCCATAAGGGATGTAGAATTTCAGCCAATTCAAATGCAAAGAAAGGTAATCTTTTTTGGTCAGCGGGTTCTGCAGTTCTGAGTCCGTAGCTTTTCAACCTCTACCGTTTTACGTGTAGTCTCCTCAGTTTTGTTAATTTGTGTCGAAAGGCAATGGCTGGTGGCCCTACACTACGCTACAGTGTTTTTATTTATTTTTAAAATGTCGCTGTGATTGTCAGCGCTCCCGTACGGGGTCACCCTGCTCTGGGTGCAGGAGGTTCGTTGGGGACTCTGCTTGGATTTTAAATATGTTTACATCGAATGCATAGAGAAAGTTTCGAGTTCATACAAATAAAGATACATTATGGCATGTATTCTTCAATTATTCACTGTAGATCAGATTTGTTTGTATTTTCTGTATTTGTCCTGTTTGTGTTTTAATTTTCATGCTGGTGTATGATACTACTTATTTGTTGCTGATTAATGTCATCTTGAACATGTTTATTGCTTTTTTTCTATGACACGTAGGGAATTCCCCAAAGCACTAATTACAATGACCGTCCCTTTCCTGGCGATGTCACCTTGACAATAACGGCCTGCGCTGCAGCCCTAACCCAAACGCTTCACTTCCAGCCCCGCAGCAAGGCGCTCCTGACATCATGTGCAGGGTGTTCAGATGAACCGTGAACGTGTTATATTCCAGGGGGAGTTTAAGACGTCCCAGCAGACGTCAAAACCACAAGTAAAGACTGAAGCTCCCTCAGCCATCCCATCCTTCACCACAACAGCCTTGCCCATCGCCACAGTTTGTTTCTGATCACCTCCCTGCTTGACTGCGTGGTTTTCTTTGGATTTGTTCTCCCAGAAATGTGGTTTCCATTTTGGATCTTTATTTGTTTTGTGTTTGTTTTTTTCACATTAAAACGATATTTTGTTTTTGCTTTCCATGTTTTTAGTTTGGCAGAACCCGCTCATCCTCCCCCACTCAGTGTTGCCACTTGACCCCCTGGAGCAGAAAGGTATTTGCCCCTCCTGGTTTGCTCGGCACTAACCTACCCTCAGCTTCGCCTGCCTCTTCTCCGACCGCCTGGCTTCCACATCTTTGTTTTCTTTATCTTCCTGTGAATCAGCTTTTAACCTTTTAACCTTAATTTCTCCAGACAACAACAACAACATACGCCTGACTTCCTCTTCCTGTCCCCATATTTCTCCTTGGCATTTGATTTTTGGCAAAGATTCTGGCAAAGCCAACAGATTTACACCTGATTTACATCTCAGCTATTGTGAAGTTTCTTGAATGGTAATACGGAAAATAGTTCGTGCAAATTGAAATTATTGCCATTTAAATACATCATTCTAATGTATTTTAATTGTATGCAGTCTGTAGACCAGAATAACAGATTGGCATATTTTACTTTTTGACCACATAGCATTACGAGGTCTATTTAGTGAGAAAGTAACATTGCTCACTAAGTAGATTTATTTACCAATGGACACAGTATATAAAAAGGATATATGAAGTTGTTTTTGTTGTTTTTGTCTAGATTGATTTTACTGGAATTGTCTCAATGCCTTTTCTCTAGTATCAGCTCTAACTTCATCTGTTAACCTTTTCCTTCTTATTCCATCACTAACTAAGTTGTCTTGCTTCCTATTTTCCGGCTCAGCTTTGTGTCTCTTTGAAACAATGCAGTGACACGCAGACTGCAAGCCTGGCGCTGCAGTCATGGTCACTCGGTGGACATACAGAGCGATTGTGGCCCCAAACCTTGCCACAAGGAAGCACGTGCTCTTGTTTATTTCCCAAGAATGTCCTTCCCTTTGGAAAAGCAGCTGCTTGATTGTGCCCCGGCCCAGTGAATGACATTGCTTCAACTGGGCACAGATCTGTATTTAGGTGCACACATATAACCGCAGCTGAATTCAAAGCATCAAGGCTTCCCAGTTCAGTGCAGAATCTCTCACATATCAAACCCCCGATATTGCCTCGGAAGCCTGCTTTGAACCCTGGGAAGTCGTAGATTTGTGTTCTGGGTTGTTAATCAAAGCTCTTACTACACAAGAGAGCATTCTGGCTTTCTGGACACCTCTGTCACTGCACAGGCTTCATGAATGGCATTCTTTTACACTTTGGCTTGTGATGGCTCTCGTTTTTCTAATGAAAATAGCTTCTGGCGGAAAGCCAGTGACGAAATCCAACGCGCTAACTGTGCCTTTTTCAGTGCCTCTCCCCTCTCTCCCTCTCTCTCTCTCCGTCTTTTCCCCCTCAAACCGATGTGCTATTATTATTCTAAAGACGAATCAGCTAAAAATGCACTCCCTCAGATTTTTTTGCATCAATGAAAGTTTTTTTTTTCCTATTTAGAAAGTTTCCTAGGAAACAGGATCCTTTTGTGGCCAGTGTTTTGTCAGTGCTGTTTTCGTCTGCTGGGAAACTGAATACAAAAGCTTAGGGTCAGCTCTGTATCAGAGCTCACTTCGAGCTAGGGGAGGTGGGGACAAGTTCAGCTTGCAGTTCTTTTGTAGGTTTATCTTTTTTAAATATAAGGAGGTAAGTACACTTTTTTCCCTAGTAAAATGATTTAGCCTAAGGGGTCAGGATTCAGAGTAGCGAGGATTTTCAGTTGCTTTACTGCAAGAAGAGAAAACTAGCCAGACGCTGAGCTGGTTGTTTTCATCAGAAAACTCGGATGGTTGATTCAGGCATAAATAGTTTAAATTAAATGTAATAGGAGCATTTGAGGAAAGAACTAATGTTTTTCATCCATTCTTATAAGAAGCGTGATGTTTTTTCATAGAGCAAACACAGCCACTGTGAGAGGAGCTTTTGTGTCTCCCAACTGATGCATTGGATGTTGAAGACTATGTAGCGCTGGCAGATTGTCTCAACAACACGTCTATGTTCGTCTAATGCAAGAATATTTAGACCTTTTTAAAAAAAAATGAATCTTTCTGTTAGTGTTTTTTGTGCTTTGGATTTCTGTCTTGAAATGTGCATGTTTGGTCATCTCGAGTGCAATTATAAAAACAGAAACAGATGCTTTTCCAAAGAATGGTTTTAAACAGCAATTGTACATATTATGACGTGTTGGGAAATGCATTGAAAGGGTGTGCAGTATGTGTTTTTAGTATAAAGTCAAAGATTATTAACACAGCCGTCTTCGGGTGTTGTTTTTGCTCAAGCTTTTTTGAAGAATTCTTTCCTATTCAAAGATACAGGCAGATTATCAAGAGTCCAGGTCTGAGGGATCGCACACAGACATGTCTGCTCTTTGTATAACAGAATGGTTTTGGGTAGACTTTCGCTACTGAAATAACATAGATCCCCTATAGTGTTTTTAAGTGGTGGCATAAATAGTTTTGATGGTTCCCAGCAGACCATTTTCACTGACAGCAAATTGATAGTAAATGTCATTTTACTGGTACCTGAGATTTTAGATAGCGTTCGGTTTTGGTGCATTTGTAGATTAACGTACCCAAAATGTAAAACAGCATTTGGTACCCATGGGCTCGGCGTGCTGTGAGAGTGGATTCATTCTGCTGTAATAAACTCAACTGCATGTTTGCTGTGAATTTTAACAGTTTATATAATGTGCTTGTTTTCTTCCCCCCCAGTATTCAGATTTGGTTATACTGATATACTGTTCATACTATATGTATTATCTTCTCCAATCGTTTTTTCAAAAATGTGTTTATTGTGAAAATCACAATGACATCCGTTCAAAAGGAATGGTATTTGAAACTGGTGGTGTAAATGCACAAAGCATGGAAGAAACCCAGCTAGTAATAGAGGCCATCTCCTTAGACTGAGATTCCTCTGTCCAGACATTACTGGTGGTCCCACAATAATGCCACGGAGTAGAAAAGGCTTAATCGGTTTAACCTGTGTTTCATTACCTGCTTAATTATTTAAATACAGGTATGACTAGGCCATCTATCTCTCTCTCTCTCTCTCTCTCTGTCTCTTTCTCTATACATATGTACATACATATATATGTATGTATATATATATATATAGCATATTTAACTAATTATACAAATGTAGCACAATCTTTTCTTTCACAAGCACGTTGCTACAACACATCAACATAACACCATTAACAATATTAACCGCCACTTCCATCTGTTCCAGGCTATTCCCCTGACTGACCCCGACATCGATGTAGTCGCATTAGGTCACAGGCCGAAGTGTCCAGTGCCTAATATCCCGTCAACACTGGACAAGCAGACCAACTGGTCAAAAGCGCTACCTCTCCCAACGCCAGAGGAGAAAATGAGAACAGAGTCCCAAGTGATCTCGTCATGCATTATACCCATTAATGTCACTGGTAAATTTGCTGATTTTCTTGGTAATTATAAAACCACACATATTTTTTATCTATATTTATATATGTTCTGTGTTGAACTTGTGTGCTTCTTTTCAGAAGAGGCCTCTGCAGTTGCCTACTGTCCTCGATGTATTCCTCAGTCAGCTTCTGTTTTGCGTTGTTATTTTACTGTGCCTAAATTGTCGCGTCCCTGCAGTCTGGAAAGCCCAGCTAGCCGTTTCACTCCGCTGTTGAATTCGACTCTTGCAGGGGGACGAGTGAGGAGCAGTACAGGGCCTCTGAACTCATCCCTCTATATAGGATATCATTTTATCCTGTGAAGCTGAGGGTCAAGTCATTATTTCAGGTTAAAATCGGTTCTTCTCCAGTGATCAGTGCCTGAGCTATAAGGGCAGTCATTTCTTAGGGTTCAGGATGCCACGAATATGCCAAATGTCTCGTTTTCACTCTTACCCTGCATGAACTGTTTCCAGAGCCCAGATCAATGGACGACGCAATGTAGCGTTTTCTGTTAGCTTTCACCTCATTCACCGTATGAAGGATGTAGAAAGTAAGACACAATCTGTGTCACTCTTTACAGAGCCCCCTCCTCCTCTAAGTATAGTAATAATATGATTCCGTTCGTGGTCTAAAAAAACTAAATAGATCTTTATCACATATCATCAGATTACATTTACAATATGATGTAGGTGTTTTTTCTCATGTAGGATCTATATTTGTCTGTAGTCTCTACACTACAGTATTAGTATTAGTATTAGTAATTCTACAATTCTGCAAGCCAATGAGAAGAATATTTGCATATTTTGAACATAACCAAATCTGATCTTCACAAAGTAAAAGCAAAGAAGAATGTAAAATATCTTAAATAGCTGTTATGTAAGTTATCATACTGAACATTTCCAGAAAACAGGCCAGAAGGGCTTTCAAATAGGCTTCACCTAACTAAAAACAATTAGTCTAAACTGTTCTGTAATAACATTGCGCTGGTAATTGCACATGTGTTTGTAGCAAACCGAGACTTTTCAGTTTTTCCACTTGGAGAAATTTCCACTAAATGTAAAATATACACACGGCTGCCAACATGATTGGGATGTCTGTAAAACGTTGTGAAATTTAAAAGCATTTTCTGTTGATTCTTTCTTTCTTAGGTAAAATATAACATATATATATTTTAATATGCCCATTATTTTGACCACAAATGTGTGTTTATAAGTGTGCGCATTTTTAAGAATTCGGACATTGCAAAAATTAACTGATACCATCAACAAAATGGTAATTAGTGGATGTTTGACGACTTGTATCTGTCACTGCAGTAAAACACAAGTTTTCTAAGAGGAATGACTATGATATGAGCATAATTTAACTTGACATATCAGTCACTAAATTAAGATAAACACAGCATAAACGCTATTAATCATATTTTGGAAATAAAGGAACCCAGTAAATATGGCATGCAGATATTCTATAATGTGCCTTTTGATGAACGTTATGAGAAACGATTTGACTAAAAGCTGCAAGTCATCGTCTGTGAAACTCACAGCGGTCCTGTAGTCCGAGATGGTTTGTGTTTGCCAGAGAAACAGGATGGTAAGCAACTTTGGTGCATGAATGCTAATTAGCCACATTAGAATTACAAAAAGGCTGTGTGGTTTTATGTACCCCTGGTTATACTGAAACAAGCAAAAATTGGTTTAGCTCTTATCAATGGGAGCTTAGTCAAAGGCAGTCGCAGTGAAATTGAAATCAAACTAATTGCCATGGTGCTGAAAGGCCTGTCTGTAATCACATGAGAGTCATGAAGTATAGCAAAAAAAATAAACAAGGCAAACAAGATGCTGGGGCTTTGTTATGGAGCTGCAGTCCAGCAAACTACAGAGCCGAGGTTTAGAAGCAGTACTTAGTGACAGCTAGTATCGACAGGTATGATTACAGCTATATTATCAAAACTGTTTGTTTGATGTCTTTTGTTAGTCGTTTACATTGATTGGATGTCTTTCCTGTTTCTATTCATCGTCTCTGTTCAGTGAATGTCCATTGGGGAGATTTTCCTTCTCTCCTCTCGTTTGTGATGTGCATTTTTTCACAGGAAAACGGTTCCTTTAATATGAGCAAAACAGTAGGAAACAGTGAAACATGCTTTTTTTTAATGATTGCTTTGCTTACTTTGATTTTATAAGTAATTCAAAGCATACGTGTAAATTCATCAAAAGCAAAAAATGTCATTGAAATGTCATTTTTTATTTTGCATTAACCCCAAGAAAATAAATGTATGTTATTTGTCACTGTATTTCCTGTGAAAATGCGTTGTTGATAAATACAATGTAACTGGAATGTTAGAAATGTGTGAAATGTCTGGAGCTGTATTTCTTACATACTTTATTTGATTACAGGGGTTGGATTTGACAGAGAAGCCAGTGTCCGTTGTTCTCTTGTCCATTCTCAGTCAGTACTACAGAGGAGACGGAAACTGAGAAGGAGAAAAACCATCTCCGGCATTCCCAGACGAGTGCAGCAAGAAATAGGTACATATCAATCATAACGTAATCTCGTAAAATAGGAATCCCATTCATATTACCTCTCGTATCTAAGGTCTAAACAGCACGTTGGCAAATGCTGATTTTCTTTTAGACTTTGAGAGCGCTGTCCTATTATGGATATTTGATGTTTTGTGTAGAATGATGTTGTTTGAGATAAAAAATTGAATTGCAGCTCTGTGTCTCTCATATATTGTTCATGAAATTAATAATTAAAAAAAAAAACATTTTAATGCAAAAGGGTATTTTCACCAAGAAAACAACTTTGAAGAGTCAAGAAACTATTCTCTTTTTAACACATTTTGAAACTCTGAATGATGGTTCTATTCCGAGAACCAGACTCTTAAGGTTCTGGAGTCTTTATTGTACTGTCTTTGTTCTATCTTCAATTTATGAAAGCACTCTGTGGCGATTTGTTGCGAAGGGCGCTATACCAAATAAAAATCCATTGGTTGATTGACTGATATTGAATGGAAGGTCTGTTTCAGGAAGCTATAACCTGTCTTCCTGTCTCCCCACAGATTCTGACGAATCTCCGGTGGCTAGAGAACGCAACGTGATCGTGCACACCAATCCAGACTTCTCCCTGTGCCATGAAGAGTTGAATTCCCTCAATGGCCGGTCAACCACTAAGGACTCCGGGTGCCAGACAGATGACATCCTGATCACCGCGCCCTCTCGAAGGCGGATCCGAGCCCAGAGAGGTCAAGGCATCCCGAGCTCCCTCTCACACTCCACCGGCAACATCACATCCCTGCCGGACAACTCAGACACCATGTTTACAGCCTCGATGGGCAGCCGCCTCCGCTCGCGCAGCCTTCCCCGGGAGGGGGGACGAGTCGTGGACGAGGATCACGACAGCGACGAGGAGCTGTCTCCGTACGAGGCCGAGGAGTTCCTGCCTGGACCGGAGAGGGCCTTAAAGGACGAGGAAGAGAGCACAGATGACCAGGCCATGCCCGAACACCAGCTGGTCAGTCTCAAGTGCAAACAACACGTAGGAAGCCCAGACCACACCTGGAGTGAAAGAGGAAGATCCAGGCTTCCCCGGAAAGTGGACATGGGAAGCTGTGAGATTTCTTCCAGCTCAGATACATTCAGCAGCCCCATTCACTCCATCTCGACGACAGGAGTGCTTGGGAGCCAGATAGACCACAAGGAGGACCACCAGTCCTCCAGCGGCAACTGGAGTGGGAGCAGCTCCACGTGCCCCTCGCAGACGTCAGAGACCATCCCCCCTGCTGCTTCGCCTCCCCTGACAGGATCTTCACACTGTGATTCGGAGCTGTCGCTGAACACCGCTCCTCACGCCAACGATGACCCCACCGGCTTCATCATCGACCCGTACCCGACTGAAAAAGTCCGAGGCCACAGGGCGAGTTCCTTTACCTCCACGGTAACCGACCTGCTGGACGACCCCGGCATGAGCACCGTGAGCGACGGCGAGTGGAACTACCTGCATCATCAGCACGACAAATCCTGCTGTCAGGATTTCAGCCCCCAGCGCTCGAGGGAGGACGAGGGTGGCCTCGAATGCCCCAGCTTCACAAGCATGGCAACGTACGAAAGCTTTATGGACAAGCCGCCATCTGAGAAGGATTCGAGCTCGCACTACTCCGTGGACACAGAAGGCTACTATACCTCCATGCACTTTGACTGTGGTCTTAAAGCTAGCAAAAGCTATATTTATAACTATGCAGCCATGGGCCCTGATTGTGGCCAGAGCCTAAATGTTGCACCTAGCATGGGCGGATACCCTCAGCCAGACTACCAGGGTCACAGGACAATAGGGAGACAAAGTCTTTCTTTTAAAAAACCAAAGGTGAAGCCAGCCCCACCAAAACGCAGTTCGTCATTGAAGAAAACAAGCAGTGGTGCAAATGTTGCTGACAAGAAAGAACCAAAGATAAACAGCGGGCAGCACCTGCCTTTGTCTTCCAGGGAAATGAAGCTGCAGCTGGACTTGGCCGGCTCCCCAGGCCAGTTGGACAACCCGACTCTAGGCGACGAGCCAGCCGAGCCCTGGGAGGTTCAGGCTGCTGGCGAGATGACAGACTCCACTTTGTTTGGCTCCACGGATAACCACTCCTTTAAGGATGAAGGTGCTGTACAGTCCGACTATGCAGATCTCTGGCTCCTCAATGACTTGAAGTCCAACGATCCCTATCGGTCGTTGTCCAACTCCAGCACTGCTACGGGTACAACTGTCATTGAGTGCATCAAGTCGCCAGAGAGCTCCGAATCCCAGACGTCCCAGTCGGGATCAAGGGCCACCACACCGTCTCTTCCTTCTGTGGAAAACGAGTTCAAGCTTGCCTCTCCCGAAAAGCTAGCCGGGTTGGCATCACCATCCAGCGGGTACTCCAGTCAATCAGAGACGCCAACATCTTCCTTCCCTTCGGCTTTCTTCCCCGGACCCCTGTCCCCGACGAGTGGAAAGAGGAAGCCAAAAGTCCCAGAGAGGAAATCTTCTCTCTCTTCCCTGCAGCAGCAGCAGCATCCCTCCAGAGATGGAAGCACCTCATCCAAGAGAGACCTTGAGCTACCGATTATACCTCCGACCCATCTTGACCTAAGTGCTCTTCACAACGTTCTCAACAAGCCTTCAGCCCACAGAAACCAGATGCACATTCTCCATCAGAACAAGCAAAAGGCAGCAGCGGCCGCGGCAGCCATCGCTGCGGCCAACTCGGACACTTCGGGCTCTAGTCTTCTGGCCATCACTCCCACCGTGCTTCGTTCGGTCCAGCTGCGGTCCGTTAGCAAGCCCAGCGACCCAAGCCAGGACAGACAGAATACCGAGGCTTTCCCCCGGCTGAAATGCCCCACTGTGACAATTGTCAGTCCACCCGCCAGTAACATGTCCTCAGAATCAAAGAGACCCACGTCCCACAAGTCCTATGATCCCCATTCTCAGGAGTCCCCTCAGACACCGTTTACTCCAGGCGACGGACCCTACGCAAGGGATGTAGCATATCTTGACAACGCTAAATGCAAGCAAGAGAAAAAAGCCTCGCCCCCCCCCCCAGGGGCTACGGCAGTAATTCAAGCTCCTTCCGACTCATCGTGCACAGAAGACAATCTCTTATTGAAGCCGCCATTTCAGACCGAGGCTCATCTCCCAGGAAATGAGCTTCGGAAAGACCCTGAGTGCAGAGGGATGTCTGGGCCTGCGGCCTGCCCAGAAGAGGAGGAACAAGAGAGGAGCGCATCGCGGATCCCGATCCCTAGCAGCAGCCTAGCGGCGGTGCACAGTCAGCTGACGAGACCCGAGCCAGCCGCCGAGACCCCACTGGGCGGTCTGACGAAAGCAGGTTCCCCTCCTGCGTCCAACGATATAGCAAAGAAGTTTGACTTTGGTTCGTGCAACAGTTTTGACAAAGTGCCTGTAATTATTACTTATCAATCAGAAACATCGCAAGCTTACACAATCAGTGATACCAGTAGCAGAGAGCAGGAATATGACGACACATCAGGTGTTCCTACCAGAAGTGCCTCACAGGACAGCAGGGAAGAGGGGACAACGCCAGACACTGAGGATTACTACAGCAAAGGTGGGGAATTCGGTCTTGAAACAAGTGTCGTAAGAATAGCTAGTACACCAGCCTAACCCATTCCTTAGAGTAGATTATGGTTTTTATGTCTAGGCTGCTCTTTCCATTGTTTATTCCCTTTAAAACTGGAATATGTGTCTTATTTAAATGTTTTGACAAAAGCAGGGGGTCTAAAGTCTGGGTATATTACTGAAACAGTTCCTGGTAGTATATGGTTTACAGTGTTGTCGAATAATGTTAATGAACTTGATAGTTGTCCTTCGTTGGGAAGCTACATCGAGGCCAGTGAAAGCTCAAGCTGTCATTGAGCAAAATAAACACTAGGGTAGCTCTTTCACGCTGGAAGTTGTGAGCCTTTGATGTATAACTGAGCTGTGGCAGGTCTTTTTCCACTGATAAAGGCCCTCATTCATACATTCATTCATTCATTCAGCTCTTCAATCGATCATTCATTCGTTCCCTCACACAGTTTGTCCCACGTGACAAACCACAGATGATTAAGGTACAGGCAACTTCATTTTAACAGCAGCGATTTGTGTATTCGATATTGGTCGTCCATTAACCCTTTCCTGGTTTCCAGAGTCTACGCCTAGTGACAACTCACTTTCGCCACTGAGTGATGAGACGAAGGCTGAAGATGACAGTGTTTTCCTATCTCCTAACAAACTACGCACTACTGAAGATCTTTTCGCCATGATTCACAGGTCAGTGTGAGCACAAATCAGACAGCAAAGGCAGCGATATATGAAATGTCAGTTAATAGTGAAACTGAGAAGATTTCTGAAACATTTAACAATTTTGGGGGTCTCCGTCAGATGATGGAAACTCTTATGTTTAGCTTTTCCTGATTGCCTGATGTGTCAAAATGTAATGTTGTTTTGATTTGCAAAGGCTCTTTTTGTGATTGGTAGGAATACTCATCCTCCTCCTCATAATATATACTTCTTCATTGTAGATCCAAAAGAAAAGTGCTGGGACGAAAGGACTCGGGGGAGCTGGGCGTGAGGAACAGGTTGAGCACCGCGCCCGTGAGCTCCCCGGCCACCTCTCCGGGCACACCGGCCACCTCCCCGGGCACCCCAGGCGCCTCCCAGCGCACGCCAGGACCCATCTACAGGAGTGCCAAAAAGTCCAGCACCTCCCACGAGGAGTTCAAGCTGCTGCTGCTGAAGAAGGGCAGCCGCACGGACTCCAGCTACAGGATGTCCGCGACGGAGATCCTCAAGAGTCCCGTGGCGCCCAAGTCTCCCGGCGACCTCGGCGCAGAGGGCCCCCGCACCCCGGAGGAGCTGGCCTCTCCCCACCAGCTGCCCCTGTCGGCGTCCGAGCAGCTCTCCAGCCCCTCTCCCAGAGCCAACACGGAAGGGTTCTCCTCGAAGACCTTCGGGATGTCCGCCTCCTCCCGGCAGGGCCGCTCCCGGATCCCCCCCGCCGCCAACAGCAGCCGCTACAGCATGCGTAGCCGCCTCTATACAGCGCCCATGCAGGCCATCTCGGAGGGGGAGACGGAGAACTCGGACGGTAGCCCCCACGACGACCGGTCCTCTCAAAGCTCCTCGTAGATAGAGTATCTAGATTTCCTTTTTTTTTTTTTTTTTTATAAAACAGAAAACGAAACATAACAAAAAAAAAAATGCCTGTGAGAGAGAGGTCCATTTCATTGGAACTGTGACTACCTATTTTGCATATCTAATAATGTGTTTAAAAAAGAACAAAAAAGAGGAACAACAAATCCTGTCACGAATTTGTATATTTTTCATTTGTAACTCTGACAATGACTGATTGCTGACACTAAAAAAAGAAGAGAACTGGGAGAGAGAAAAATGACACCAACTGTCATTAACTGTCCAACTGTATTACTGTATTGGTTGTAGAAACTGGCAATACTGTTTTAGTTAATGATTATTATTATTTTTTAATAAGGCTTTTGTCCTGTTAAATCTAGGGAGGCATAAAACGCATCATTGTCAAACATTTAATTATCACACGTGAAATAACCACGATTAGAGATAAAAAGATGATCAATAACATACATTTACAAGCTCAATACTAACTACATATGCCAGGTTATTTTTGCTGTAATCTTAAATCAACACAGGGAGCCTTGTTTATATCAAGAGCAGAGCCTTGTAGCCTTGCAAAGAGTCAGTTAAACAAATATCCATCCTGCAAAATAGTGTTAAAAATACCAATAACATACTGTAGTAAAGGCTCAAACCTGCACAGTTCCCTGCCTTGTATAATTTAACTGGCAGTAATTTAAGAAGGGAAACAATGATATAGAATATTAAACACAATGAAACAGATGCACAAGGGACAATCTATATGTGGCCTTTATGCACAGAAGGTCTTAACATACAGGTGATTTGATATTTTAAACAGATATACAGGAAAATGTGAATATCACCACTAAAGATTGATATCTTCATTGTTCATGAGCATCCCTTGATAATATCTTATACGATTATTGCCATTGTGTACATATATATTAAAACACACACACACACAAGTAAATGCAAGGTAGTTCAAACAACACAACACTAGTCATGCAAAGTACTCCAGTCTGTGTAGAAGTAGCCTGGGTTCAGTCAGACAAGCGCCGAATCAGACGTGACTGCCGGTGCGGTGCTCTGTTTTATTTTTAACAACAAACAAACAAAAGAAATGAAATGAAAATGAGTGTGCAGCTTACATTCGTTGTGTTTCCACAATTTTAGAGGTCCAGGTGACACCTGAATATTTCACCTAACGGTATCGAAGCGAATCAGGGTTCTCGTGTGGCACTTAGTGCTGCGGAGCGTCACGCGACGTCATGTGACATCCGTGTTACAGGGGTGCTGGGGGGGGATGCAGGCAAATGAAATAAGAGAATGTATTCTATGAATACCTTTGCAATCATATACACTGTTAATTTGGGACTAGTGTTATTCCCTTAGAGGTGAATACATTTTTGAGCTAGAATGAATTATTAATGAAAATAATAAAATAAAAAAAACTCAGAGAATTAAAACTGATTTGCTGAGATGACACTGTGCAAGCTAAGTAAGGACAAAGCTGTGAAGCCAGTAGATGTTACACATTAATGCCATTTCTCTCTAGGAGTGTATTTTGGTCAGGTGTGTCTGTTCATTTTCATTTTTATTTTCTCCAACCATTTCATCAACAGCATGCAATAAGAACCAATGGGGTTTTGAAAAGGAGATTTCAAATTGAGAGAAATATGAATATTATAAATACGTGAGGAACAGCTGTTTCTCAGATCACTTGAATTTGTATATCAGTATGTTTGATAGCTGTAAAGAAAAAAACTAAAGAAAAAAGGAAAAAAAAGTTTGATAATTTTTTTTAAATACTGTAAAGTTAGAACGGGATTATCTGTTTAGAGAATAAACCGGACAATCTTTTTAACGGTGTTCTTGGAACCGAGGGACTGGAAAGTGGGATTCGAAGCGGGCCGAGTGGGAGTGGGTTGAGAAACTGGAGAGAGAGAAGTCTAGACAAGGGTATTGCAGGAGTGAAACTCGAATAGGACAATGGCACAGGAGGTGTGAGTTAAGGGTCTTTGTATATGTGTTTATTTGGTGTGAATATGAAGTATGGGAAGTGAGAAGTGGAAAGTGGAAGTAGAGGGGGAATAAAAGACGTGTTAACTTGCAGAATCGTTTAAACTCTTATCCCTTTCTGATGTCGACAGCTGTTGTATTATGTTGGCAACCACGTGGGGTGACAGAGTTGGGCACAGTCCGGCGACACTATATCCTGTCTTCTTTGGACTAACGTTGTTGCAGTGGTCTGCAGCTTTTAGGATTGATTGGGTGACATGCCACAGACTCACTGGTGCCAACTGGTGTGTTTTTTCCCACTAAAATGTGGTGACGTTGAAGGTCCAGTTCTAGAGTGGGGAAGGATTAAAATACAGCACTAATATAAATCTTAGAGAAACAGATCTGGGAAGAGGGAATGTGTTCAAATGTATCAGTGCATATCGAAACGTCAGTCGCCCTTAATTGTATAGGATTCTGCATTCGTTTTCCTGAAAAACTAACACTTTTATGAATTTGACCCCTAATATCGTTGTTGTTCGCTTATATTTCTTTTTATCACTTCATTTTAGCAAAGGACTAAATTGATAGTTATTTATTTATTTTTGTTACTTAAAAATGAAATATCCTGAGTTGAAGATTTTAGGAATTTACATAGTCTCCTACATTTGGCTCATAACGTATAAGTCTATGAAATCTATTACGTCTTTATAAGAGATTAAGAGAAAAAGAAACTGAAGATATTTTTAATGATCAGATATTTATCCAGAGACTTATTTTGTTTATAAAATATTATCTACAGAGGAAGAAAATAAACAAATGTATTTAAATAGACACTGGTTGTACTGAGTTCATATCAGATGGCGTTACCAATCGAGCAGTAAGTTTAATAAACTCGCTGATGTGAATCGCTCACGGACACAGAGAGCTAACTGTCGTGATATAAGCTAAGTCAGATCCAACTCTGTTAGCCCTAGAAGTGCCTGATGCTTGAATTGTCAACACGCACAGCTACATAATCTCCGCTATCGCCATTGAAAATGTGCATGTGTTGCTTTTAATCAATATTTCTCACTATCATGAAAGTCTTCATGTGACACAGATCACTTTATTCCAGGGCACTTCTAGAGTTAAATAGAAGTTTAAATTTATCAATAAACAAATAAATACATAATAAATAAGTGTTGCATTAAAATATACTCTTATAACTCAACTACTCACTAGTGACATCAAATTAAGTCAAGATTACAGTACCAATGTAGCCATATTGTTTGTCTACAGAGACATTATGAAAAGGCACTACATGTAGCTATGTCCAGTAGTGCTATAACTGTTAACTTTATTCAGGCCTTAAGGAAGGATGAACAATCAAGGGAAACACACAATATTGCTGCTTCCCTTGACCACATGTCTAAGTACGATACATGACACCACTACAGAGAGCAAGGAAAACCTTTAACTGGGTCTCTTCTTTAATAAAAGCTCTTCTAAATAAATGTAGGACTGTTGTAACTGCCATCTTTTTAACAGGGTACACAATGGGAAATGTGTTGTGAAATTCCAGCATTGAAAAATAATTATTAAAAAAAAAAAGACATTTGCACTGAAATAGAGTTTTTGAAGTTTTTGTTTTTCTTTTCCTTGCTGTACCTGAAGTTATTTATATCGGGTTTCTTTTAAGACTGTTTGACTTTCCATTTAACAACTCTACATGGTTCATAATTAAGTGTGTGAGGCAGGAAAGCACAGTACATGCTTTTGCCAAAGGGTTTCAGAAGTGTACAGGTGTAAGCAACATGAAATGGTTTTTGGTTACTCGTGTAAAAAGAAAAAAAAAATCAAACACACAAACACAAAAGGAGGTTACAGTGTAACTGTTTTGGTACTAGATGCAGTTCATTCTGGCTGAAAGCTACAGGTTCAATGATTTGCATCTATTTTGTATTTTTGTACAAATTTGTAAATAGGATCTTTTTAAATTGTTGCAAAGATGCTTCTTTTGTAAAATGTTTTCAAAGTTTACATTAATTCCAAGCCTTTGTATATTTTTGAGCTGTGCAACACCTTAAGTCTTGTATTTATTTTTTAGTAAACATTGTGAAAATTCCATTGTAAATCTTCTCTAAACCATCTGCCGGGCCATCTGGCTGCTTAGTAACTGTGCATAGAAAAGGCCAATAAATGTGACTGCATTGCAAAATATTAATAAATATCAGTGTGCTCTTTTAATTCACATGTAGACCTACATTCAATATTCTAATTTAATGCCAACAGACTTCTGGAGGCTGAAACACAATGAGAGATGGGTGCCAGGATGTATGAGATCTGCAACTGAGAGCATGCAACTTTTGATCTGTAAAATCCTGTGTCTTATTTTATTCAGACCTGTGCTTCTACTAACGGAGAGCAACCCCAAGTGGTGCTAGGGACTATTTTCACCAGAACACAAGACATTTATATAACTTAATTTATTCCATGAGTAATATTCAAATCCACATCTCTGCAGAGTCATTACCAGAGCTGGGATCAGTTCACTTTGTTCAATTCCAGCACCAACTCTGTGAGTCTGATATTTGTCATTTCCATTCCCAGTTCCAGGATTGACTTGGAATCGACCCCAACTCTGGTCGCCAAATGGATTAGCTGGTGAACTTTAGTCATCCCCTTAAACACGAGGATTTACTTTGATGAAATCACCAAGTTCACATGTAGTTTCACTGCTTTTGTGTACAAGGAAGGACAAGGCATAATGCATTTATATATTTTCACGATCACCCAATACTATAGTCTTGGGAGGTTTTTTTTTGTATCGAGACTCCAACAACCCCAACGGAGCTGATGAAGAACAGGCAGACACAAGGAAAACATTGCTCTTTCATGATCCTGTGCAATAAAATCAAGAACAAATATATATTTAATGATATATGAAATGTCTCTTGTGTTTCCTCACATTAAGATGTCCTCACGTTGACTGTTGACTTTGAGCAGCAGAATTAGCTTTCTACACACACATGGATACATATATAACCAAATTAAAAGCACTGAGTGTCTCCTGAATAGTGAAAAGTACAAATCCAAAAATAAAATAAACTGCGGACATAATGCAATTTTTGTATGATCTGTTGCTTCTTATATTTGCATGCAATCTTCCTCATCCTTTTCTTGGTGTCATGTGTGAGTGTCTTGTCATGCATGAGCCACAGACAGTCGTGGTGAAGATGGTATTGGCGCAACTCCAATACTAGTGCCTAGTGACCAGATTATTGAAGAAACACCAGAGGTCCTGTACAGAGCAGGTGCTGCTGCAGATTACCCCCACTGCGACGCTGCAGCTGCCCTGCTGCCCCTCCACACCACAGACCACGACATGCATTTTCAGCTCCTCTCCAGAGCCATTCTCCCAAATCTACAGTCACTCCAGCTGTATTAAATGCATAGGCCTACATTATTCTCTCATTAAGAGAATAATCATAAAACAGCAACAACAACCACAACGGGTTTCTATTTTGGTCCTTGAAAGTGATCCATGGTCTTAGTGGCTTTATTGTTTCTGGCAAGACTTGCTTTTTCTTAATGACACATAATACTCGTCTCAAAGCAGATAACACCTTGCAATCGCAGTCCTAGACGAGGGGGGTGTCTGGGGGTGCATGGGCATCCCGGTGCATCTCTTTGTCCGTCAGGGCTCGCTTCCTCGGGGCGGCACTCAGGCGGGCAACTGCGAGGGATTGTGTTACGCGTCACCTCCAGCGCGCAGGCGCAGCAGCCGAGCGAACGTACGGAACGGGAGTGGCCTGGCGCGGGGGGGCCGGGGATCAAACGGGACTGCGGGCCGGCAGGACGTGCGGGATCCGGGGCGCAGCGGCACACGCACCGCCAGAGCAACAGCAGCCATGTCCGCATACGGTATGAGCGGTGTGTGCGTGTCGGGAGACGCGTCGGGCGGGCGGGTATTGCTGCGGGGCCCCCGCCCGGTCCCGCCTGTGCAGCGCGGCGCGGGTAGCGTTCCGGTCCGTCAAACGCTTCCCGGCTCACGGCTGGGCCCGGGGTTTACGAGGCTGCAGCGACTGGGGCGAGCCGAGAGCTGGCGTCAGCCGCGTCGCCCCCTGGGCTCGGCAGCCTCGTTCATCCTGTACGGCACTTTCTCGTCGGCTTCTTGGAAATGCTGAATATCGTTCTTGTTGCGCAGATGTGCGCAGCTCTGCACAATCCCAGCGCTCCCATTGGTGGAGCAGCGCAGGCCTGCGGACATCTGCGCGGCACTAACGCGACCTCGCTGTTGGTTAACGCAGCCAGGCTTTGCGTCTTTCCTCCGCAGCCGCACAAACACAGCAAGCCTGCCCGCCCGCCGGCCGTTCAGTGTCTGCCTCAGTCGGTCGTTCTTCCCTCGCAGTTTGAGGCGGAATCGGTTGTAAATGCAGCCGTTCAGCGCGAAGGGAACCGGGCGCCTGCGTCTGCTGCTCACTGCACGGGAGGCTGTTGAGTCTTTGTTCCCGTTAGAGGATCTTTGAAATTGAATAGAAATGCCTGTTGTGGCCGAAACGTGTCAGCGTTTACCGTGCAAAGCGAACGATGCTCACTATATACTGACTCACGGAGCTGAACCCGGCACCGTTTCGCTGTAAACGGATCATTGACCCAATGTGTGTGTGGTCAGCAGCGCTCCTTTGTTATGCTAGAAAGGCATCACTTGCAGTAAACGTGCACATTATTAAAAACTGCTTTTACTGCATTATGAACTGAAAGTCCCAGCTCATATTGGTGTCTATATCGATATTGTGCTTATGGGAGCATGCAGTCAGCATCCCTGCATTTTTGCACGGATAACGGGACCTTATTCCTATAGACAGCTGTGGTATCCCGGGTCTAGCAAAGTCACTGTGATGTCACAGACCCGCACTGCTGTGGGAACAGTCTGTCGACCTGCACAATGCATTGCTGTCAATATCAATGTGTGGGCAGGTAAAGGAAGAAGAACGATTGAGATGTTTTATGCTTGTGTTTATACACTGAGACCCACAATATGTATTAATTGGCGTTACTCAGTGGACAGGGGCCCTGGGATTTGTTTTTCTAATTTGGAAGAAATAGTAAAGAGAATTAGGTGTGATAATTGTGTGTATGGTTAGTTTCTGAAAGTAGTCCTAAATGTGTTGTCATGTTCTAAGTTGTTCTAGGTCTCCAGATTCAAGATGTACACACAGTACTGCGCTGAGAACTTGTTTTGGAGAACCGGAAAGCCTTTCTATTTGTTCGTTGTAGTTTTCGTATGTATATTTGATGTAATGATATTGCACATCGAGAGTGACAGCTGGGTTGTTTTGTTTCTGTAGTCATTGTGATGTTTTATTGCATTTATAGATCATTTTCCTGTGAAGATTAAAGATGAGGAGGAGTACGAGCAGATCCTGGTCGCAGACCCGCAGAGTCACGGCGCGTCGGAGGAGACGGCGAGCGACCAGGACCAGCCGCCTGAGCCGGACTGCCCCAAAGCCTACTGTGTCCAGATGGTTTATGGTAAGCTCTTGAGGATGAAATGACAACAGGGTGAGAGCTTTACCACACCCTGATGGACAACCGGTCATCTCAGTCTTGTCTTACGTGTGCCCTGTCCTCCGTGCCGCTCACGTGAGAGAAAACGACACCATTAATTGTGCACCGTATCTGTGCTTGTGAGTTCTTTCTTTTTGTTATTCCTTTCCATTGCGCTTCTGTGACGCCGTGCTCCTGCGCTGTCCTCAGAAACCGTCTGTTCACCTCTGTAGGGCAGACTGAGGATAGCCTCCTGTTGTTCACGGCTGTGTCTCTGTGATGCAGGTGATGCGCTGACTGGGAATCCATCGAACACCGAAGCCCAGCACAACGGCCGCGGGGCCGAGGAGGAGCGGTACAGCCCGAGAGCGAAGAGGAAGCGAGGCCCCGGCTCAGTCACAGGCAGCATGGTATGGAAGCCTGCACTGTGCTTTTGTGCAGCAAGTAATATAAAAACTATAATTTACACAGTCACGGCTCAGAGTCTAGGTGTGGTTATTGAAGCCGGCAAGTCACCGCTTTACTCTGCTTTAGGTTTGTATTTTATTTCTGCATGGGAAGATTGGCACGACAGTCAATTATAGCGTTGTCATTTTGTATCTTTAAATATGTGTGTGTGTGTGCAGTATATATGTTTATATTTAAGAAGTAAACCAAGCTCATCAAGTGTTCACTAAGTGGGAAAGCAAATCTCGGTGTCATCCCAGATGGTCTTTTGTGAATTAATACCCGGCTGTAACGGAGGTGGCGGGCTTGTGGCCGCTGGGCTGAAACTGAACCAGACCAGGGTGCCTAACTTGAGCAGAGAGGAAGAGGCTCTTCTGAAGTCTCGGAGAGGAGAAGGGCATCTTGGGTCGTCCCAAAGGGTGACTGCCAGGGAATAAAATCGGCACGGTGTCCGGTGTGCCTCAGGAGCCCTGGCACGTGTAGAAGACGTGAATCATCTGCAGCACGAGACCGACCTGCTGAGGATCCTGGGGGAAGAGGCGAAGGACGGTGGCATCTCCCAGCACCCTGCGCGCCTCCTGCGCCCGGAGGAGAGAGTCCTTGCCTTGATGACAGAGCTGGCTGGGGTGCGGCGAGTGAGCGCGGCCGGCACACCGCACACGCGGCTCCGCTCTCCTCCAGGTGAGTGAGGAGGCTTATCTCTGCTGTACTTCCAGAAACATCAGTCTCTTGCAGGTTACTTCTGAACTTCCCCACGTCTCCGTCGGGAGCAAATCATTAGGAGGACTTTAATAGACAAACACTGTTCAAATCTTTGTCTGCCACTATAAATTAACTTTACAGAAATTGTATAGATGTTATAAATGTGTTATAAATACTTATATTCTAGGTGGCTGTGTGGATACTTGCACTCTTGACTCTTCGATGAAAACATGCAGTGAAGGAGGTATATTTTTTTCTTTCTAATTAAATCGTTTATAATTTGTGAAATACGTTTGATCAATCTAAGTAGGTTAAGATAAAGAGACAAACAGCCCTGTGACAAGAAATCAATTGGATCTTATTTCCTGTGAAGCAAACTGTCAGATGCCACTCAGGGCAATGTTTTTGACGTAATTTTGTTGAAAAAACGAAACATTCAAAACTCCAGTTATGTTTTTAAGGTGAGAGACGGCTTGGCCTTGTGTATTCCCCGTCTCCACACACAGTTGTGTTTCTAAAGTTTACATCTATTTATGTTTTAAACACCCTTTAGCGTGCTATAATTAGGACCTTGGTTTTATTTTCCTGAATGACGTGAACTAAACTGCAGTTCTCTTCCCCAGACCTGCAGCCTGCACAGCCAGTGGGGGTCCGGGGGGATACCGTGCCTTAAAGTGCCAGCAGGGAAATGGGTCCTTCCATAATCTTTCTTCACACTTCCGACCAGCCAGAGCCAGGGATCAACTGGGAAGTTTGTTTTCCAGCATCGAGTTCAACAGGAAATTGGGATCGCGATGGAAGCTGAGTTGTGCAGCATAAAACAAATCAGCCCCAAGACATTCATCGGGACCTGCTAAAGATGAGCTCCAACATGGCCCGTTTGTGTGACAGGATGGCTGCCCATGTTAATGCCCTGGTGGAGCAACAAACCCCAGCCCAGCCCGGCCACGATGCCAACACGGTCAAACCCGACCCAGAGGATCTTACTGCCCTGCAGACGGTCACCTGATCCATTGACTCCCGGCACACCGAGTCAGTAGTGGGACCCCGCACTCCAGGCCAAACGTTGCAGGGGTTCTTTCATTTTCATGCACGCAAACCAACCAAGATTTCACATCTAACTTACTTAGAAGTTACTTATTATATTAAATATTTACAGTATAAACAGAACTGCCATTTTAAAATGTCAACAAACATTTTCAAAAATAAAAATATGTATTCTAGGCCCTTGTCATTGTTTCATTGGTGAAATGTCATTCTAGGCAAATAAAACCTTCTATAGAGAGAGCAAAAAACATGGAAATATAAATATATAAAAGTAGTATATGGCATACAGGGCATGATAAGATTTTCTTTTTAGTTTCATAACTCGCTTTGAGGAAATGGGTGATGTTTTGTGGTGGTTTTAAGTTGGTTACACTACATCATACTAGATGTGTTTGTAGGTGATTGGCCAGAGGTAACCCAACTAAAGTCCAGACCAGCGCCTACAGTTCACCCCAAAACACATATTTGTGTCTTGTTTTACGAACATGTATGTAATCAGAAATCATAACGATACATATAAGGCCCAGCAGTGTCTTTTCAATCCTCACTCCTGAACAATATTGAATATTATACTAAATATTTAAGAGATTACTGTGTAACAGCTACAACATAAACTGTGGTGTAAAATTCAGTACCCGATTTCCTTTCGTGCACATCAAGTTATTTGTTGTGCATTTAGGACCAATGTATCTTTATGGCGGGTCGAGGCTGTTGAGACATGCTGGAAAATCTCACGCGTTTGTTTATCTATAAAGGCTTTTCTTCTGGAATCTGGAGAATAAAACATTCATGATGTTTTATTAATCCTGATTGATGATGTCAATGTACATTTGCAGACCGCAGCCTCTGTCTGGCTTCAGCTCGTATGATCAGAAGCGGAGAGACTGTGTGTATATTGACGGGTCAAACGGCAGTGCGGTGTTGTGTTCAGTTTTCTTCCCTCTGATATGCTATATTTGACATTTGTTTGGCTTGTAACGTGAAATATGCTGGACTCTTGTGTGCCTTCGACGTGGAATTTACAAACGTCTGTACGACCAGGGAATTTGTCTCCTGAAAGGCAGTTTTTGTGCTCTGAGGTCTTAAATTAAATGCACGCAGTAAGGTAGGAATGCTGGAAAGGGTTTTTAAAGACATTTTTATGTTGGTGGTGGTGTTTTTTTCCCTCAAGTGATTGACAGTCTTTGCACAGTTGACGTTTCTCCTCTTCTGTAAAGTCACTGCGTCTCTGTATGGCAGGATTGTGAATTATACAGCCATCTCTGGCATGTGGTTGTGGTTTCTGTCCTGTCCTCCGCTCTCCGTCGGGAACACCAGCATATTTCTTGAGCAGCGCACTCCCAGCAGAAGCACTTTATCAAGCTTAGCCATTTCACAGTTAAGAGTGCTTTAGCAGAGCTGGACAGAGTGACATCTTGCAGCTATAGTGCTTATGTGACTATATTTAGCGTTGTAAATAGCGTTTGTTCCAGTAACTTCAGTGTCTGTTTTATGTCTAGGTGTCGGAAGTCAACGAAGAGTCGGAGCAGGAAGAAGTTTCGAATGTTGTCTATGAATGTCGGCCTCAGTATGATGTGAGTATCTGCTCTTGCATGCTAACGAGACATCTGTTTCACTGGGAAACTATATCGGTTGCAGGGGAAAAGGCTGAGGGAATGCTTCTGTGGTGCATAGTGCCACTTTCAAGTTGACAAGGGACCTTCTGGTCTCATCTGTAACTAAATAATCATCATGTCCCTCAAAAATATTAGTCCAGGACATAATTAAATAAAAGCAAGGTTAGTTTTGTTTGTTGTGTTTAGTGAAGTAAAACAATCCTGTGAGTTAGTTTGTTTCCGTGTAGAAAAACCTGTATGCCGCTGTGTCAAACCTCATCGTGCGCTTGTGACTCCGCAGCCAAACGCTGTTCCTGACGATTTATACAACATCGACCACCAGAGAACGCTGGGAGAGATTCTCACCTACTGCCAGGTACTTCAGGTGCATTGACAGCAGTGCGCGCTCAGATACGGGCGCTCAAACACGTCTAACTTTCCTCACAGAGAACAGGGACAAATGGCTGATGCTGTGCACACTCCTTTGTATGTATTTGTGGGTCTAAATGGTGCCTTTTTGTAAGCTTTCCATACTTGATACATACATCTAGGAAAGAAATATTTAGTCATTATTTTGGTGATAGTCATTTAATTTGTGGTTTGATTCACCATGTTTTTTAGATTATGTACGAAGCCATCCAGAAACTTGATCAGAAGTTTGAGGAGCTCCAAGCAAAAGTGATGAATGTCCAGGCGGTGCAATTGAGTCCCTCACTCTTTCCGCAGGTATAGTCATCTTATTAACTTGTTTTGTTCTTCTTTGGAATAAATTAGTCTGGTGACACCTTATGATGTCACGCGTCTGCATTCCAGAAGCCGCATCTGCCCCCGAGCAATGGGGTCCACCAGGTCCGCATGGAGGCCTCTCCCACCTCGGACTCCGGCCTGCCCATGCCCCAGCTGGTGCGCGTGTGCTCCCCTCCCCCGCTGCCCCCGGGGGAGGGCAAGAAGCCTCCTCCCTTGTCTCCCGCCCCCGGCGTGCCCAGCCCTCCGCAGCTCCACCCCCAGGGACAGCACGGCCAGCTGGCCCACTCCCTCGTCTCCGCGCACTTCACGGCCCAGCTGCTGCCCCCCACCCGCGGTGCCTCCCTGAAGAGCTCGCTCCTGCCCGCCGAGGCCAAAGCCGGCCGCAAGGGTCTGCCAGCGGGGCCCTCCAACGCAAAAACAGGTCTGCACCCCTGTTTGAATGGGTATGACATCAGGTCTCCGTCGAAATGCAACGTAGTGGTTATCTGTGCCGAGGCAGGGCTGTGTCTGTCTACCCTCGCCTCTCTAAAGACTGAGATGAACGAACTTACTTGACTACTTGTGTAGTTCACTGCAGTATTTACTAAATGAGAAAATCCCAGTCCCAGCATTACATAGTGAAATACGCTATCAGTTAACAAAACTAAGATTCAGTTGTTTGTTTATAACAGAATCCGATTATATAAATATATGAGAGAAAAAAATTACAAATGGGGGGAAAAAAATCATGTTCATGTCTTTGAAAGTTGAATTTATGGAAATGAGTAACTTTCTCGTACTTGTAAAGACCATCCTAAAGTAATGTGGCTTATTGTTGGTTTGTTTACATGGGTGGTCGCTGTGGAACAGTGAAATTGGAGAGGGAGGGAACGAACAAAGGAGCAATAATGTTTCTTAGAGGCTGTAGAAAATATTGCACTGCATTGCTGCCACATTTTTCAGTTTCTCTTTTTAAATTTAAACTCTTGCGCTTCACCACCCACAACCAGGTTTCCTTCTGTGTTCGAGTCGAGCTGGTCTATTTCACGAGAAGTTTTAAGATCTGCAGAGAATATCGTGCCACCTTTCGTAACCCCACGTCTCCCCCCATCTCTCGGTGCATAGAGCTGATCGGGGACCCTCGGCGCAAGGTGCGCATCCCCAGCAGCGTCCTGCAGAAAGTGTCCAACAAGATGAACCCGCGCAACGCCGTCCGCTTCCTGCTGCGCGGCCTGTTCTCTGTGGAGACCCTGACCTCCAGCAACATCATGGGCGACTCAGCGCGGGGGCTGAAGAAGCTCGACCCCAACAAGATCGCCGCCATGAGAGGTGGGCCGTCGAGATGATCACTACTTGTACTGTAGGTCATGTTAATAGGCACTGCTCTTGTGCAGGAGAGATTTGAACTCCTCTGTCCCCACTTTATACTCTTTTTCTACCAACCCCAAGCACTACAAACACAAATGGCAAAAAAATGAACTGAATCACATTTTCAGCACACAGTCATGTGACAAAGTCTCTGCCGCTGTGTAACTCTGGATGCTCTCGTTACTTGAGCAGAATGGCTGGCGAAGAAATTTGCCAACTACGATCTGAAAGAAAGTGGGAGAGACTGGAAAGCCTGTATTTCGATCATGAACTCTACGGCAAGGTACCTACGCTTCGAAGCCAAGAAAAACCGGGTGAGTGACAGTGCAGCCCGATGGCTTCGGCTTCTGTAGGAGATTAGCAACCAAAACCAAAAGTATAAAAATATTAATAACCTGCACCTGAAACACAATTAAACAATTACAAAAGGCATCCACAGTTCTACTTATTTCAGATTTACATCTCACCCTGTTCTGTTGTTCAAAGCAGAAGCTGCGCAACGAATACATTGAAGACTCCCCGAAAGAGGAGCAGGAGCCGCCTGCCGCGAAGGAGGCTGCCGAGATTGATGTGGAGCTGGAGTCGGACAGCGAGGGGGACGCTCCGTCCACGTCCCGCAAGAGCAGCGCCTCGCAGGGGCAGCAGAGGGCAGCAGACGGCAACTCAAAGCCGGCCACGGGCAAGAAGGAGACGGGCTCGGAGGAGAGCCTGGGTTAGTTGTGCTTTTGTTGTTTAATTAGTTTGGCTTAATGTTCAGATTCCAGTGAGTGTGATCAGCCTAGAGCCTTAATTTTCAAAAAGATGAGACAATCTAGAGACCAGACCAGAGAGAATGTCGGATGGCTGTAGAACAAGAGCAACAGACAGCCTTGTTTGTGTTTTCAGCCTTAACGGTTGCATGCATCTCCCCACAGAGTCGCTTGGGCCCCCAGCGAGGCAGGTGAAGGTGCCGCAGGGCGCGCTGCAGACGGCCCGCTTACGGACGCGGCCGGAGCTGGCGGCCCGCTTTCTCATCAAGTACCTCTTCCCCTACGACGTGCTGGTGAAGAGCAACGTCTACGGCAACCGGGAGCGCGGGATCCTGGCCCTGGACAGCAACAAGATCGGCGCCCTGAGAGGTACAGGGCTGGCAGAGCATGATGACAGAGCAGGCACGGGGCAGACCCTGTGCTGTCTGTGTTCAGAGTTGCAGAGTCTCTTACAGTGGTTCAGGTCTTGTGTTTGGGAGGCCGGTTCTTTATTTGAGCACGCAGGGAAACTGGCTTTGGAAATAACTGCCTTAGTTTGCTCAGCATTTTATTGGAAACATGACATCATACTTTTGTGCTGCTACTAAGCAGAACCAAGACTAATGTCATGGGAGAGTACAGACAACCAGATCAAAGATCTTCATACGAGAGTTTCAAGGCTGCAACTTGTGTGTGTATTGGATAGTATTATCAGCATGGGATAGTACAGACACTGTACAGCATACTGTAACACTTGGTAAAATAAAAATAACTGACCTGTCAAGTTATAAGAACATCAAGTTTAGAATCGAGAGGAGGCCGTTCGCCCCATCGTGCTCGTTTGGTGTCCATTAATAACTAAGTGATCAAGGATCCTATCCAGTCTGTTGTTGAATGTTCCCAAATTGTCTCTTCAGCCACATCATTGGGGAGTTTGTTCAGATTGTGACGCCTCTCTGTGTGAAGAAGTGTCTCCTGTTTTCTGTCTTGAATGCCTTGAAGCCCAATTTCCATCTGTATCCCGGGTGCGTGTGTCCCTGCTGATCTGGAAAAGCTCCTCTGGTTTGATGTGGTCGATGTCTTTCATGATTTTGAAGACTTGGATCAAGTCCCCACGTAGTCTCCTCTGTTCCAGGGTGAAAAGGTTCAGGTCCTCAGTCTCTCAGTAGGACATTCCCTTCAGACCTGGAATAAGTCTGGCTGCTCTCCTCTGAACTGCCTCTAGAGCAGCGATATCTTTCTTGAAGTGTGGAGCCCAGAACTGTCCACAGTATCCAGATGAGCTCTAACTAGTGCATTGTACAGTCTGAACATCACTGCCCTTGTTCTCAATTCTACACTTTTGACAATATACCCTAACATCCTGTTTGCCTTTTTTATTGCTTCCCCACATTGTTTGGATGGAGAAAGTGAGGAGTTATAACGGTTTGTGGGACTTTGACTGAAATGAAGGTTGAAATGTCTTCCCTTTGTGCCCATTCCTTGTAGAGCATCTCAAGGAGCAGTATCCTTGGCTACTCCTGGAGGAAGACGGGCAGGACTGGAAGGCCTGCGTTGGCGCCATCAACAGCACCATCCGCAAATTCCGGCACGAACTCAAGAAGGCCAAGAACGGAAAGAAGGGCCGGTGAAGGCCAGCCGCCTGCCGACACGAGGCCGGGATCTCTGACGCGGTGCCTCCGGACCCTTCAGGATGGGGGTTTGGACAGTTCACGGTGTCGGAGGGCGGCAGGGAATCACCTCAAGGTTACACCAAAAAACAAACCCAGGCATCTGCATTGGTGTGAGAGAAGCACGGAGGCCTGGTTGCTGTTGTTTTGGACTCTGCACTAGGAAGCCCACACGCTTGAGCCTCACCTATAAAAGCTGCTGTTGGAGGCAAGTTTTGGTACAAGCATGGGGTGGATTGTACCGAATAGCGGCCGAGCTCATCAGCTGTTAGGGAATGCACGTAGCCAGTGTTTTAGTATTTATTTTATATATTAAATTATGTATTTATTTATTTATATGTTAGCAGACCGTCTTTCCCAGTCTTCATCTTAAGACGACTGTCATTCATCAAGTTTTAGCACATATTTCACAGTTTGGAATCCGTGCATAATCTAAATATACCAACAACATGTTACATTTCACCTGCTGCAGCCCCGGATCTCCTCTCTCACAGCCCTGCACAGTAGAGCGCTACATAAGGAGGCTCAGAGCTACGCATAGCAAACAAGTGAAGCAGTTCAATGCATTCAAAAGTAGCATAAGCACAGCATACGTGTGCAGTTTTTATTAAGGGGTTCGTTGTAAATGAAAATATGCAAATGAACAAACTGAATATACCCAGTCTGTAATTAATTTTCCAACTTCGATCTTAAACTTTTTTTAAACTGTCACCTGATTTAAGTACTCTGTTACAGTTTGGTCTCTACTGAATGTTACCACAGTTTCAATAAAATGCAGAATAGCTTTTTGGGCTTTTTTTTGTTATTTTAATTATGACATCACAACACATTTGGACCGACATATTGCTGAATTGGAACACATTACACAAAAGTAAGTGAAGCCTTTTGAACAAGTCTTCGTATACCCTCGTTTCTAGTCTGCAATGGTCCTTGAATCTAGTCTGCCCTGTACATGTTTATCACATCAGCCTTTTTTACTTCACACTGAAGTTAGAAGTGTGTTTAAGACGTGTCGGAGGTCCTGGGCTGCTCCACTTCAGTGTGTGTGCCTGTGTGCCCGCAGAGCTGGGATGTGTCGAGACAAGTAGACTTCCCACTTACAGACCCTGAGCTGGTGCTGTCGTTTCACGTAGATAGTTCAGTCTGCATTCTCTCCACCTTCGGTCTCTCTCCTGATGTACTTGGGGTCTTTATTCCACGGATGGCTTGGACACTCTCACGGTCTGGGGCGTCATTCATCCCATCTCCTTTAGACTGTCGTCCAATTGTGTGACCCTTAGTAATTCCTTTGATTGTGAAAAGGGGGCTGAGTCACGGTGAGCTTGGGAATTCGCCAGCTGAAGGTTAAGCTTCCTGACTTGCTTAAGAAGGCACAGAAAGTCATAACATGTGGCCGTTATCTAACAGTCCAGTAGCAGGATTCAGCCCCCTCACAGGATGTATGGGGCATGGATAAGAACAAAAGCCACGAACTTCAGTTCAGTTCAGTTGAGCTGAACAACAAAAGCAAAAAAATGTAAAAAGTGTTGCTCCTTATATATTATATAACACGATCTCTTCCAGGAGACACGGACACACTCATTGGAATACGAACAGTAGTCCCCTTCCCATCACTCCACTGCCCTCCCTTAACCGGTGTATGTAGCTGTGATCTGCCTTAATCATGTGCTCCGTGTTTTGAGTAAGTCTGTTGGGTGACACCTGACATGGGAATTATGGTTATTTTAACTGCTCTTAAAACCTCTAGACGCTGTTCAGGTTTGCCCTTCTTCAGCGGAGCCTTCTATGCAATACGGTTCACATGTGAAGCTAACGCTGTAAGAGTTGCCAGCATGTGCCATTTAAATGCAGATTTGTCACATGAAGTATTATGTTTTACAACCACATTCATGTATGTTTTGTTTGTATTGGCAACAAAGAATGCACTCAGAAAATTGTGTTTTGGCAAAAGGCCTGTAAAAACACACTTTGGCAATGTCTGTTTCTTAACCTTTCCTGTAAGTAAGTACTTGGAAATGTTGTAAAACCCAAAAAGCAAACATTCAAATTGACTTATTCAGAGCTTTCAAAGCAGATGTATTTTTTTCTTATATTCTTATATTCATTTTATCTGCAGGAGAAAAAATGTATTGTGAACACTGCTGCACTTTTGTAGCTGAACGACACACTTGGGTACAGCATGGCCACATACGCTGAACCAGGGTTTAGGAATATAGTACTGCAGTATTATTTACAAAAAAATACAACTAACCAATATATACATCGTTTTAAATCTGGTTTTATTTGTAAATTAACAGAATATTAATGAAAAAAAGCATGTGTCACGGCTCTTGTAATAAACCAAACTTTCTTAATGATTGTTTTGAACGATTATTAGTTTGGACTTTCGTTTCTGGACTGACTTTATCCCATCTATCCCTGCTGAGCCAAACAGGAGCTCGTCTGGCCTACAGCTCGGGTTCGGGGGGAATGTGACGCATGTCCTAGAACCTAGATCATGCCGCGGACGGGGAATTCTAGTGCGTCTCGGATGTTGTTGAATATGAAAAGCCCTGCCGGTTACACAGCGGCCCCTCTCTGTCCAGGTGTTCTGCTCCAGAGGCCAGACCCTCTTCACAGGGGGCACAGCTTCCCGACGTCCCCGTACCCAGAGCGTCCTGCGCAGGAGGGGGGCCCTGCTTCGGCGCCCACTGCTGCCTATACAGAGTGACGTAAGGGCCGGGCGGCTGTCTGCAGCGTTTCTGGGCCGGGGGAGCAGCGACCTCTCTGCAGTCCAAGTACTGGTCCACACTGCCCCCCCCGGGCTTCTCTCCCACCTCCTCCAGGGTCTGTGCCTTTGGTTTGGACTCCCTGGTCGACTTTAACTTTAAAAGTAAAATGGTGACAATACAACAGCGTGATTTTAAACTCACTATCATGAGGGGTCACAATACAAGATCTATGCACACTTGGTTTACCATTAAATGATGAAGGCCCCAGCTAAGAGATACTTGCGTTGGAAGGTATCAAGTATCTATACGGGTGAAAAGGGGAGAAAGTGATTGAGCAGGGACGCCTGACAAGTGATGAAAGGGTTCATTATTGAAGAATGTGTCTGGTTAAAAATTAACAACCCTGGGAAAATGTGGGAGTTTTTCTCACGAGTGGCCACTGGAGCCGTCCACCTGGCAGAGGAGACTCGGAGAAGGACACAGTCTTGGCACGGAATGGTTTTCCCAGTTAAGGAGGCGATAGCGCTCATTTGTTTCGTGGCACACTGACTGAGCTCAGAAGAGAAAGGAAAGGAGGACGGATCGGAGACCAGAACTAAGACTACCTTCAGCCGTCCACCTCTAACTGTTTAGGTATTACTTTTAACATCAGTGGAGCCAGAAGCTTGCTGGCTCATTTCGTCCCAAATTTAATTAAGCAGCTGAACTGTTTATTCGCTCCACGTTTGATTGATGCTTTCATTAAATACTTACTCTGTATTTAGCCATACTGCGCAATCCCCTGGCAATGTTGTTCATGAACACCACGCAGGACGCCCAGTCTTTGCCAAGTACGCCCAGGTCGCAGTTTGGGAATATTTCAGCAAGACATTCTGTCACCAAAAAGAGCATGTTTCTTGTTATTGTTTTTTTTTTGGTTTTGACAGCATTTTTTTTTGTTGTTAACCAAGGAGGAGGGCTTGTGCAGCCTAATTGGCAAGGTAACCCTTAAAATGACTACTTTCTAAAGATGTGAGCCAAGCAGAGCATTTGTGCAATTATGTAATTTAAAGATCATTTGGTATGAAATCACGAGGGCACTGAAGTATTGCAAAACCACCATCAGTTCATCAGAGATGTTGGTAATGAAATCACGAACGCACTTTACTTTTGTAATGCTCTAAAACTGAATCTGACTGCTTTAATTTAACCTTTCTTATGCTGGCGTTTTCAGTGCTTTAGGTTGGCACTGGACAGCAGTGTGGGCTGAGCAGAAGCTGTGGGTTCAGTCCCAGCTGCTGTTGTACTCTTTAGCATTTACTGTACCTAGATTGTTTCAGTAAAACCCAGCTGTATAACGGGGTGATTGTGTGTGATATATTGTAACAACTGGATAAGGGTGTCTGCTAAGAAATGTTGTTATTATTATTATATCATACAGAGTACTGGATTTGCTTAGAACAAGTCTTCAAGGCCATTGTCAGCCCTTGGACCAGTTCTACTGCTAGTTGAAACCATGATTTAAGTCAAAACACGTATTAAATTTCTAAAACAACAGTTACTTGGAGACATACATGTTTTGACTGGGTAACAGGTTGATGTGTTCATAATATTTGCTTGCAAGGAACATATTTAAGCTGCAGGTTTTCAGGATGGCACTGCGCAGTCCTCTTCGCTGGTGCCCAGAGACAGTGGGTGCTCTGTATATCATTGTCTAATGTGAAACCGATTGTGTAGAAGTAACTTAGCGAGGTCTTTTCCTTGAGCCTGATTGCACAAGTAGCAAATCTTCCTTCCACTGGCGAGTCTCGAAGGGGAAATGAAGGCAAGGGGAAGGCTATTTACGAAGTCAGTTATTCACACATACAAGATAAAATCACAGAGCGAAACATCTAACAGTGTAGAGTCTCTGGCCCAACGCTTACCCCTGATCGCTGCGATTCGATTGGGGTCCAGCTGGGACACGTTGTGGGCAGCATCTCCCGTGACGTCGCTGGAGGTCAGGACGTGGGTGCTGAACGCGGCGCGCAGGAGCAGACGCACGGCACTGCGGGGGCTGCTCTCCCCCGAGGCCTTCAGCAGGATGCTGGCGGGGATCCGCACCTCACGCTCGGGGTTCCCGATCCGCACTGCCAAGGCAAGAAGCCACAGCGTCATCATTACCATCCACAGTGACCAGGCTCGTCCCAGGACTATTATGATTTATTGATTATTTAGTGTCCAGGGCTGAGGAGTATGAGGTCTGGGGACAGGTTACAAAACATCTCTTCAGTCTGGAACCAAGACCGTGGACTGGAGAGTGCCTTAAGTGTGTCAGCTCAAGAAGGTTAGAGAGGCTTTATTGAATGGGCCACTAAAGAAAGCTTGTTCACTCAGTGCTGTTCATACCCAGGTCTGCTTCCTTTTTTCTGGAAATGCTGTCGTGGGAAGCTCTTCTGAACAGCTGACCTGCGGCTCCGGTCTTGCGATTGGCTTTGCCCCTGGTTCCCTCCATAGTCTTCTTGGTGCGGCGCTGGGTCTCTGTGGCAGTGCGAGCAGGAGCGGGGGCCTGAGCTGTTGAGTCTGAACTGGTGACAGGGTGGACAATCGAGTGGGCCAGCTGGCCTGGCGGTCCCTGGGGCTGGAGCTGGGGAGGGCTGGGCACACTGGGAGAGGGAGAGAGGGGAGAAGGCCTTTTCCCCTCTGTCTTAGGTCGGAGGGGAGAATAGCACACCGGCACCAGTCGGGGCATCGGCAGACCAGAGTTCGAGGTCATGGAGACAGATGTTCTGATCGGGTAAACATCTGCCCCGGGAGGCACCGAAGGCTTCTGGGAAGCAAAACAAAACAGAGTGCTGAAGAGTACGTAGCAAAGCAATCAAGGTCACAACTCTGATTACACTCCACTATCAGAGAGGAGAGTGAGGGCCAACGAAAACGCTGAAATGTAACTTAGACAGTGCAAAACAAGTCAGTGATTTCATTAAAAGAACTAAATCAGGATCTAGAAAGGACTGAAGACATTTGAATTCACGTGAAGTACAAAACAATCTGAAACCAGGTGGTATTCTCTAAGCATTTAATATGTATATCAGAAATGTCAGTCAGAAAGAAGGCTTCTGGGAGATTGGGTAAAAACAAAACAACAGTGATGTTTTCCATAGAGTTAACATAAACACTAAAGCACTACTTACATGCTTAGTGAGCACAGTCCTCGGATTACTTTTTTGCAGTTCTGAGATGTCTGATTGAAGGCAGCCAATCTTTTGATCCAGCCTTTGAATGGCCTGAAACATAGACTGGTGGAATTGGGAAGAAAGGTTGGATGTGACTAGTGTCAGATTCTCAAAACAGACGGCAAGATTTCTGCTTGTCCTTCTTAATTAACCTAGCGTATTTTTTTAAGCCCTATATGAAACAATTTAATCAAAAGTACTCTTGTAGAACCATTATACGACCTAAAACATCCTAATTTCTACTCTAACTACTATTACAGGGGGAAGAAATCATTTTGTCATGAGCTTACCATGAGTTGACTCAAAAAATAAATAAAGAAAGCTTTACCTGGCAGTAGCTGAGGATTTCTGACAGTACGCCTTCCTGACTTCCACAATGAACGGGTTCAGATGTTTCCGTTTCCTTTCAAGTACAATAAAATGTTTTTAAACGGGATGTCAAAAACTCACCCTATATAATAACGTATGAATTCTTTCTAAGTAAAAAATTAAATGAAGGTCACTTAAAGATATTGAAATATGAATGAATATATATGGACTCACTGCGTTTGGCTTATTTAGACAAGAAACTTCTGTAAATTAATAGAGACAAGGGCAGTGAAAACATGGCTGAGGCTACAAACGTTTTTCTGCTCACGGTGTGATCTGTGGCAGTGAAGGCCATGGGCTCTGAGGCCCGGTGGCTGCTGAGGTCCCCCTGAGTGTCAGTGGGCACTGCCGGGTGTTGGCATGCAGGCCGGAGCTCCGAGGTCCTGCAGGGGCCCGAGACACAGCTGACTGCGGCTGTTGACGGCTGTCTCTGAGGTCCGGGGCTGGCGGCGATGGGCTGGGTGTGAGTGGCACTGAAGAGGTCTGAGATCAGACAGGACAACTGAGTGTCTGCATCTCACATCACGAGAGACAAAGGAAGCATTCAACTGGGTTTAACCGTTTCTATAGAAAAAGCCATGTCAACACTCATAAAGAAATGGCAACATGAGTAAATAAGTAATTTTGGACAGATGATTAGCACTCAGAAAGTCCTCATTTCAACCCAATGAAACAAGGCTGTCCTTATCTGCGCCACTAGGGCTGCAGTCCAGCAAGTTCATAAACACTACCTTGCTTTACTCATTGAAAGGGTTTAATTCACCTAAAATAAACTCCATCATGCTAAAACAATGACCCGATTATCACGAGAATAGTACAATATTATTGAAGATAAACATTAAACGGAAAAGTGCATTGATTTACCCTTACTTCCATAGTGAGCGTGGGAATCCTCAGACACCTTGCCTCCCTCTTGCTTTCCGTCCAGCGCCCCGGGAATCCACGTGTTGAGAAACAGTTTCTCATTGTGTGTCAACGGCAGGCTGCCTGGCAAAGCCCCCCCAGCTCCACGGTTCAGAGCCATGGCTTTCTCCACCACGGCGTGCCGGATGTTCAGCCAGCGCTTCTGCACCTGTTTCCAGCTCTTCTTTCCCTGTCCGTCCAGGACATTAATCTGAGCAGTCAGCGCCAGCCACAGAGTCAGTCGCTCCGGAGTCCCCTTCCTGTTGGGCCCGTAGAAATCCTCCAGGTGTGCAGCCATGTATTCCTTTATCAGGCAGTTCTGAGTGTTGGAGAAAGTCGACCTTTTCTTCCACTGAGCCCGATGCAGATGTTTGCTCTGAGACTTCTTCTTCAGAGCCTGCAGTTTGGCCTGAAATCAGAACAACAAACTACATTTGCAAACGGGTAGCCTTGAATATCTGAAATCTTCACAGGAAAAGGTGGATCTGCACTGCAGTTGTCATATGTGATCAATTCCACACGATCTCTGAATAAGGCATCTAAAAAACCCTCACTCACATTTCAACTATCTTTGACACAACAAATACAATTTTGACAATGTAATCACTCCTTACTACTGTCTATACCCCTTTAAAATTGTAATTAACCAGAGCCCCATACTTAAATCAAAATATTATCATTCAGCTGTTTTATTTTATGACCATTTAAATGAATAAGTAATAAAAATTTGGTTTGTGTGAATTGAACAAAGCTATAAATGTTTATTGTGATCCAAGACATTTTCAGAGGTAATCTTATCATCAACAACATAAAATAATATTGTTTGCGAGAAGAGGAACTGGGAGAAGAAATATGTTAGAAACTGATTATTCACGATTAGCACAATTTCACATGGCCAAAATAATGGCACTGGCTGTACAGCAGAGATAAGTGACTGTGGGAGGGGTGATGCATCATAAAAGACACAAACTTGCATATAGTTTGCAAAGCGAGCTGATGTTTCCATTTGATGTTTAGCGTTTGCTATTAATTATTTTATGAAGCCCTATTCTCTTGGTCCCATAAAAATATGATGTACATGTGAATATTGAAAGCCACCTCAAGTCAAGCCAAATGGAAAGGTAGCACATCCAGCTGAGCAGGCTGGGATAATTAAGGAGTAAACAGGTAATTAGGTCCACACAACTGTAACAATAAAGTGTCATTTGTAGTTTTGCATTTGGACTGCTTGTGAGTTGGTATGTACCCTGCCACTCAGACTGGTCAAAGAGCTCCTCTTCAGTCTGGGCCGGGCTCTTGGCCTGTTGGCAACACCTTGCCCGCTCTGCACAGTCGATGCATCCTGACTATTTCCATCGTTCGTCTTGAGATCAGCTAGAAAGCAGGAGTGGAAAAGTGATTTAGTACAAAAATCAGATCTGATCAAATAGCAGCCAAGACAACTCATGCAATAAGGTGCAGTGTATCAGCAATGTGATACAATTGTTTTACATAGTCTGTCCCTGTCCCTGCCCCCGCTAATTTGGTTACATTGTCATGCCTGAACGCTCCCCTCTTGACCTGAGAGCCAGGACACAAGGGGGGGTGAATTCAAACACTGCAGGGGCACTGATCTGGGTGAGCTGAGATACTTGCTTATTCATTTTGTGTGTGATTAAGTGACCGCCTGAACCAAAGTCAGGTCACAACAACTGCAATCAGTGTGTATTTATAGACAGATAGAGGCTGCATACATACATAAAGCATCTGGTGGGAAACTGTCTAATTTACTCCATCATTTAGAAATAGATTAAGTAACTACCAACTTGTTTTGTTTTCTGTTTATGTATCGATGTAGATCTCATGAAGAATAACTCAGATGTGCATAACATCCACAGCAACTAAACCGCAGTGAAGATGCCGGCCGCGGCTTGTATGTCAGCAGTCCTAAATGTAACTGTGACATGGAGGGAAAACGTGTAAGAAACCATGGGCCCCCGATCCGAAGCCCCCAGGTCTGGGATAAACTGTTACCTTCGGCGGCAGGAGTGCCAGATGTCCCCGCTGAGTTTGGCCCGGGCTGCGGCTCTGCCCTCTCCGCTTCCCCCTGCTCGCCCACCCTCCCGCCTCTGTCCCGGGGTCTCAACACGCCGGCCGCGGGGTCGAAAGCCACCTCCATCACCCCGCGCCCCAGCGGCGAGTCCCCCGGCCCCGGAGAGCACGACTCTATGGGGCACATCCAGTCCGAGTCCGCGCCGTCGACAGCGACATCCATCTCCGAGAAATAGCCCTGGTACTGGAGCTTGTGAACCAGGTGGGAGAAGTTGAAGGTCTCCTCGGCCGGCCCGGGGGTGCCGGCTCTGGCCGCACGGCGCAGCGGCCGCTGGGGAGCGCGTCTCCTGTGGGCAGAGGCGGCCCCGGGTCGTGGGTCCATCCCTGCTTCGGTACCGCCGTCCTTCGGGCAACTTTGACTTTCTTCAGGACGGCCACAAAACGCGCGTCGTGGGCGGAGGCTCAGGCGCAGCGCCGGGGCGGGCCTCTCCTCCGGGCGGGCCTCTCGCAGCTCAGCCGGGCGGGGGGAAGTCCCTGGGCGCGGCCGTGTGCGGGGCTGGCTCTGCGGGCAGGACAGTGAACTGTGCCCAAGAAAAGAAACCAAACGGCACGGCAATGCAGACCGGCTGTGGGTGGCTGGGTGGTGACTTTCTTATATAAAGAGGAAGTGGGCATTTCCACTTCAAAACAGTGCATACAACTGCATATTATCAACTATTATCATGCCGAGCAGATTTCATTGTGCATGGCTAAATAATCTATAATAGATGCCACCTGTGTGTGTAAGAGTGACCTCTTTCATGGCCCTCCAGGACAGCCTTCTTAACAGCTGGATCTGACCACAGACATCCCATAGAGGCTGTAGAAGGATATATATAATCTTTGGCCAGGGTTACAGTGGTTATCATTGCGACTACAGCAGCAGGACACTTCAAACAAAGGTCTTTGGGACCTAAACTTGTGAACAGTGAGTTCAGGTTAATGGAAAATATGTGCTCTTGCTCTAGGTGTGTTAGGAGATCTGTATGTAGCAGTAAAGCAGACCTTCAGTATATCATTTGCATCATTTTGGAGCTATAATGCACACATAATTTCAGTGCTGCCGGAGTGGAATTGAACAAGAGATTTAATTAGTAGTGAAAGACTTGTGGAGTGAGTGAATACTGGCTAGAAATTCAAGTTGCACTTGGTAATCAAGAAAACAGCCAATATCAGGTGTCCGTCTTCTGTAAGTGTATGGTCTTTAACTTGGGGCTTGCAGTTTCTCAAAGTTATTATCTCTTAACCCCAGGTTGAATGTAAATTTTCGTTGCAAACAATAATGCATTTCATACATTTCTGTCCTAAAAGAAAAAACAAACAAACACATACATATTTATATGCTTTAACAATGATAACATGCAAACTTGAGATTTTAATGGAAAATAGGACAGTGTCTGTAATTTAACAAGGTCCGTGGATGTGCCTCTATGACATTGTACACAAGAGCTCAAATACAGTATAATGTCAAATGCATTTGGATGGCTGTCCAGTAGATGGTGCAACAACACTGAACTTCCTTTTGAAGCAGCTCCAACATGTCTGCAATTTCACAACATCAACAAAATCACAGGCTTTTAAGCCTTTATCCAAACTTCAGATTAGTGTTATTTTAATCAACATCATCACCAAATAATATGATCATTATATGAAATGATATTATCTGATCATAAAATATGTCTGTAGGCAGGTATCTGTGTGAAGATCAATTCGCTTTCAAAGAGCATTACAAAAAAAAAAAAAAAAGCCAAGGATAGAAAATAAATTATCTCCAATTTTAAAAAACATTTGAAGTTCCTTTGCAGACCTTTGGGAAGGTTATAGGACTGAGCCAATAATTATCTTGACAGAATTACAGCTGGTAATTACACTTTGATATGATGATTGACCTTGATGAAAGTGTACCCATGCTGTTCTGTACATTTCTGTGATAGAGCTCCTCTTTGCCATCATGATAGAGTAGCATTAGCAGAACAAACCAGACTGTGAAGTGTGTGCACACTGTAACCACAGAGTAAGCCTACCTAGTGCCCTGGTTTCCATCAGCTGATGATTAATCCCTTTGTACTCAGACTACAAGCCCAAAGATGCTCCAAATCCCCAGAGGCCCTGTGACAATGAGGGAGGAATTGTTTCACTGCGAGGGATCCACAAGGTCACTGAGTTTGTTTGTTTGTTTGGTTTGTCTGTACTATCATTGGTCAATGTGTACGATCATAAAAATGTAGAGACCTCCATGTCGTAGGCGTTTCTTTTCTCTCTCTCGCCAATTTTCTTATTAAACTGGATGCTAAATTAAGAACTGTAATGTCTCCATATACGATGTATACTAGAAACATAGATATAATGGCTTTTTACCCTGTTGTTTTGTCCAAGCTGCCCCCTGAATTTTCACAGTGACTGGAGTTTGGATTGGGCCATATTCATTTTCTTACGCCCGTCGTAATTTCCCTTCCTCCTCCTCTCTGTTTTTGTTTTCTTCTTCCCGATCATCAATCTCAGATTAGTGTCTCCTACTCCATCTGTCACCAACACCACGGCCACACCGAGCAAAGCCCCACCGCGCCGCCTCACACAAGGAGAGACCCCTCGGAGACAAATCAGATTACGTTCAGTCGACGTCTTGCTGAGCCTAGTGATAGATGGGTGCTGATTCGGCAATTAGGTAAATACTGTTTACTACCACTTTGCACATTTCCTTTGCCCCTCACCAGTCCCGTCCTCTTGTTGTAGCATTTGCCTGACGGGGAAATTGGGAGCAAATCTCTTCTGCAAACAAGATTAATGACTACACTTGGTCTGTAATAAGTTTTAGCTCATGCCAGCTGCCTCTTATTATGAAATATCGGCTGTTTGTAATAAAACGTACCATATGCAGACCCCCCCCCCAAGAAATGTCTCCCAATTTCCAGATCTTGGTGATTAAGAAACTAATATTTTCTTTACTTGTTTGTTTTTCCACTGTTCAGGACTATTACAGCGGCACGTCCCCGCTGGCTGGCACAGAGATGTTTGCTTGATGTGTGAGATGAATCGTGTGCCTGGGACCGGGCTGGCTCCTCTCTCAGGCATAAGATGATGATTTTGGCTGAAGCCCAAGGGTGGTGGGGGTACCACAGAGCTGACCTCAGGGTCCTCCCACAGAGGAAAACAGATATATCCATCACTGCGGTGGAAACAGACAGGTGTGGGTGCTATCCACAGGTGATGTGATTGAGGCACAAGCTGAACCTGCGGTTTAAAAGGACTGCCAGATCCCTCCGCATGTCAGTTAGACTTGTAATACGATTTATTTTTGGATGCCTGCTGCAGCAGAGCTCTTTGTTGGTTATATAATGTTATAGCATAATAATAATAATAATAATAATAATAATAATAATAATAATAATAATAATAATAATAATAATTAAAAAAAAAAAAACAATTATGGGGTAAAGCAGGAATGGGGGGAGGTAGTTGTAGCTGTATCATTTTGAAATGCTATGTAGTAATTACAATTATTTATATGACATTCAAAAGCCTCCAAATTACACGGGACAGAGCATTTAAAAATATTTCCATTTGAAGAATTCTTATTAAGTATTTTATCTCTCCGCCACTCGATAATAGTTTTCCAGTCATACATATAAAAGATCTAGACAAACAGATGTCAATCCAAGACCCACCAGAGTACAAGCAGGAGCTGCTGTCCTTCAGCTCTCTCATCTCCCTGCTTGATGCATCAAAGCATGTATGAAGTTGAGCCTATGATGCGAAAGTGCATTAAGACGTATCTTCTCGCCCTGCTGCAATGACTTCGAAATGAGTCTGCAGCTTTGTAAATGTGGCATCAGCTGTGATCGCTAATGCTGTTTCCCCTCCTCGGGACCTCTAACGTGGATCCAGGGTGATATATAAATCAAAATCCCAGCAGGACATCTGGCTCTCTTTCCTGCACTGTGCTACACTACACTACATTACATTACACTACACTACACCGAGGAGAGGAGGAAGAAAATCCATCAGTCGCGTTACATGAACTAGCAATGCAGGAATGTGAACCCTTTCTGAATCTGAGCAGAAACAATAATAGCAAAACAGAACAAAAAACTTTGACTAGTGTCTATAAAATGTTTCTGGAATATGATTACCAAGTTTATGTACACTAAGCAAAAGGTCTGAGTATTATCTTTTCACAAACAATACGTGTTGCACGAAAAGATAATCGTGCTTTGCTTTCCTTTACTGTTGTATGTTTTCCCTGCGAAAGAATGCAGATACCGCAGATGTCATGTTCTGCCAATATTTGCTCTAAAGCTCTCACAATGTTGGCCCTTGCAAGGCTGCTCGTATGTGCAATAGCGCTGCTGTCTGAAGGACATCAGTGTTTGTGTATGCAAGGCAGAGAGCATTTGTTTAGACTATCTGAGTGAAATCCAAGATGGTCAAAGCCTTGTCTTTCGGGAGACTGTTATTTCATGTCATCCCTGCGTTGTAATCTTATCAAAGTATAATATTGAGTTTGGCCCTGAACTGTGATATTTATATTTTTTTAGGCTCGTCTTTGTCAGATGACCTCCTTGCTCAGCTAGTTCTGAGGAAAAAGAGTCTGCACTTCTTCATGTGTCAATATTCGGGTTCTCTTAATTGTTTGGATACTTCTGCATCTCTATGAAAAATATAAATGAAGTAAACTGGTAACAGAAATTAGGCCTTACAAATGACCGTGACCAACTTCACATCTTGTCCCTTTACAGGTACATTTTCACATTGTATTATCTCAAGGTATTCTGTGTCAGATAATCTCAGATAGTCTGTGTAAATTCAAGGTATTCTGTGGCAAAGCACTACAGTGTGAATTTAACAAATCAACTGCACACAGTTTTAATGTCTCGGCTCAGTTTTCAGTAAGTCTATTATGTGTGTCAGGTTATTTTACCACTATATATAGATGATTGATAGATTGATAGATAGATTGGTTCCACACAATAATTAATTCATACATAAAGGAAAGTGAGTGTTTCCGTTCACTTCAGTTGTCGTGAGCTGCTGGCACAAAGGAGAAAGTTAAAAGATTAAAAACTGCATAATTTCTCCATAGCGTGTCTGGAATCCGGTGATTGTGAGGTTGGTAATCAATTCATCCACCCTGGGCTTTAATACAGACAGTCATGTACTCCACAGATTGCCAATTTCCAGATGTGATACAGAACGAAAAGGGGGCATTAATTCCACAGAATAAAACACAAACAAAGCACGAGGCTGTTTAATAGGATGGGCATTTAATAGGAAGCATTGATAACTGATTTTCTACGACTGCGACGTGCGGACAAGAAGCTGAGGCAACGGCATTGGCCGGTCACTCGGTGGCTCTGGGGGTCAGGGCCTGGGTGGACAGGGTCGACGCTGGTTGGGGGGCTGCGCCATCGCAAGCCTTCAGGGGCTAAACTTGAACAATGAGCCATTCAGAGCGAAGAGCCCTAGCTGGACCATTGTCGCCGCTTGACCAAGAGTTTTCAATACACTCTGCACTCCTTTCTGGTGGTCTTCCCTCAATGTGTGAGGCAGCTCAGGCTTTTTCTGAGGAGCCATTGTTTTATATAATGCTTTGAATAACAGCTTGAGTGTCCCCTGTAGTGTCTTTTATTTCCCCAAAAGTTAATTCACATCCCAGTTTAAAAGAAAATATATGGTCGCAATCTCTGGTCAGGCTTACCTGCCCAAGAGGAGATGACACACAACACAGTAGAAATTGGCAATCTGAGACTGATAGACCCTAGCAAGGGTTTGTTTTTGTATTTATTTATTGTTGTTGTTTCTTCGGGGGTCTTGCTTGAGCTTCCTTTGTCCTTGAAGGTTCAATTTCTAGGAGAATGAAAGCGTGTAACGTCTTCCCCAGAAACCTCACGGCAGCACGGCTATCCCCAGAGGCACTGTGATCTACAGATAATGAATACCCAGCAGTGAGACACAACCAGCCAAGCATATTTGTGTTTTATAACTCCTCATTTTCTAGTTCCAAATTTCCATGTCGAGTTGAACCTCTCTGCAAACCATTCATTTGCAAGTGGGACTTGTGGTCGGTTGGGTATCTCCAAACTTAATTATCTGCCCAGACTCTCTTTAGTTAATGAGATACTATTATGGAGATACTGAGCTCAGGATCACGAAACTTGAATAAAGGACTGCTCTGTGCCCCGTTACCAGTTGCTGTAGCATAGTGTGCTTATGCTGAATTATATTGTCCATCCCCTCTTCAAATACCATCAAAGAGGGAAGTTTTATGGAACAAGTATTGTTCATGCTTCCATTTGCCTCTGCAAGTCTCTGTGGTGATTTCACGTTAGTTACCCACAAGGCAAAACTGGAGCTAATGCTATTTGCTGTGGGGACAGGGCTGCACACTATTCAAAAGCAGAGGGCTAGCTAAGCTTGCCTGATGTCTGAATCAATTTTTGATATGAGGGAGTTGACCTAAATTTGCAGCCACTCAGCCCCTCTGCTGTTTAGAAGAGCATCCTCTGGTAATGTAGACCTTTACATCTACCCAGAGAGCATTGTCTGCTACCCCACAGGCAAACATTAAATGGTATTAAAAAGCGATATCCTCTGGGATTTGATAATTAGAATCACTGAATTAATTTCCTTCCCTTTCTCTTCGTTTTCCTTTTTACAGGCGCGTAAGAGAAAGGCAGGGGAATCCTCCTGCCGCCCGATTTAAATCACAATGCGCGCCTCCTTGCCTTTGTGAGACGTCTTTCTCTTCTCGCTAAGGAAAGGTTTATCGAGTCTCCTTATTAACACTCATTAATACCCATTTACTCCAGAGCTACGTAAACAGAGCATTAATCAGCGGAGGGTAGCGTCTCGCATGCAGGGTCACTCAGATCAATATGGCTTTTCTCTCAGCCGGTGTCTGTACTGAGGGAAGTCACCTTGTCTGACATTCCCTGCTGTTTCTATGGTGAAAGCTTGCAAAGTTATTTATTTTCTGTCAGTTGTTAATAACCAGGCCCATCGGACAAGCCACTTCACGTGTGTGGAATAGATATACAAAGTCTTTATGAATTTGTTTTTCGTGTAGACACTGTTGTGTGGCAGGTATTTTGAATGTGTTTTGTAGCAAAGAGGGTTTGGTAACGGCTCTCGGGAGGCCAGAGATGGGTGAATGTCTATTGCATGATATATATACTGTTGTCACTGTGCACTGAACGCCTTAATACCTCTTCTAATCCATTACAGTCAAAATCCACGGAACGCAGAGAGCATAAATAATGTCCCACACCTGCGAAATCCGTTTCACGGTTAAAGTCACTTTCTAGCAGCTATGTTGGCCTACAGCTTGATTATCTTAGTGCAGAAGTTGAGAAGCTGAACCAGCAACTCAGCTAGATTGTTATCCCTTAATTATAGGATCATTAAACTCAGTTAAGGCTGTCTTCTTTAACAATTTCACACTTAGGAAGACAGCAGTCATGTATTTCCAGTATGAAGACACTGGAGAGAAACAAGGCCGCTCTCAACGCCTCTCTCACCCCCGAGCAACATACTGACAGCCGAGCAGAGACCCTGATCCCAGAGAGACATACCATGAAATCTACGCATTTACAGATATACTGGGAGATTTGACATCCGCTCTGCAGGTGAGGAACATTAGCTTTTGCAGCTCAGCACGCTAAGCACGTCAGAGGTTTGGGCTTCAAAGCTATATAAGGAAAGGTGCAGATGCAGGGAGGAATCAAAACACAGGAAAGGCCTGATCTCAAACAGGGAAGGATTTCCACGGAGAAGAGAACGGGGAGTGATCGTGAAGGACAAAAGACTAATGTTTCCAAATAAATTAAATGCTTCCCTGTTAAAACGTCGAAGAAAACCGTCTGCCTCTTCCTTGGGGGTCTTTACTCTGACACTGAGGACTGCTGGGCTGATTACATCACACATTATGATGATATATGTGTTTTTATTCAACTTACATGTCTTACCTCATCGCATCCGGTGATGTTTTCCAGACATTTTACTGTAATTAATGATACATAATGTGATTTATTTTTATCGATACCGTTATATAAAATACCACAGCTTGTTTTGTGGTTCTGCACGATTGTTGTGTGTTTGAAATTGAGAAGTATATCATGAGCCACACTTCTCCTAGCATGTCTTTTTGAACATTTAATCCATATTTACAACAAGGCAGCCGCATTGTCCTTTGTTTATTGTGCATTGTCCACAGGCTTCCTATTGGTGGTCCTACAATTGATTAATTGGACCAGTGATTTCCTAAATTGTCCGAAATTGAAAAAACAACATTCTCTTCTTTAACTAGTATTTCATACTTGTGAAAGTAACACCCTGTGGTAAACATGTTCAGCAGTTTCACTGTTAGAAAATGGAAGATAAGGAATTCTCTCGGTGAATAAATAAATTACAAGATACAACAGTCAGTCGCCTTAGTATATCTATATGAGATTCCAACCTATTTAAAATGGTGTCATTTTTACAATCACAGATTATTCTTTCCCCTCTAAGCAAAGCACTCTGAGATTAATGGCATAATGTAAATACAATTACAGCAGCAATAGATGTACTTGCTGTATCAATACTAGTAGTAGCAGCAACAGGGGTGAGAACCATAATATTGCAAAGATGTCCATAAGAAAAAAATAACAAGAGTGTAATTTAAACAGGCAGGGATGAGACAGACAAAGGAAGAAGGCGATAGAGAATGTTTTTTGTGTACACTGTGGCTTGCCATCAGGGTGTTGGGCTCATTAAGGTTTATTAAGTGGCAGCTCGTGCGAACAATGGGAGGTGTGTGCCCTGCGGCCGGCCTGCAGGCTGTCTAGCAGTGATAGGGCCTCCCCTGGGTCAGTCCTCCGCCATGCTTTTCACAGGGGCTCAGGGTTTCCACACTCTGCAGCACACAGCCCAGCGACGCTTTGAGCTGCGTTATTATAATCTGAATGAATATTTTGAGACCTGCAAAAGTAATTTCCCAGGCAGAGATCTAATTCTTCTTTCTCGGACAGATCAGCAATGGGAGGCCTTGTGCGATGCCACCCGTCTGGACCAGGCCGCTTGAATCCTCTGTGAGATACTCAAGACCAGACGAGCGCAATTTTTCACTTAAGAGGGGAAATTCAATTTCACAAACTGCAGTCTTCCAGATTCGTTTTTTCCTTTCTGAATCCCATTATGAAATACATTTCGGTGGATTGCGCTGGCTTTGTTATCTGCTGTCATGTGCGCTCTAAATTTAGATGCAACGATATTGATCCACTCGGCCAATCCGTACTTCTGTCCCAGAGCATACTGGGAACTGAGAGAGGTAATGGGGTAGGTTAGACTTAGGCTAATGTACTGTGACGGCTTCATCGATAATTATATAATTAGACTACAAAATATGACATCTCAAATTGTTTGTAATTTAAATAAGAGCAGATATGACTAGCACATTAACCTTAATGATTGTCAATATCAGTATCATGTTATATACCGAACATGTACTCTGATTCAGTGCTCAAACTATCGCTTTAGACATGAAGGTCCAGACTTACTTACTGCAACCGTAAACATTTATCATGGATAGGACAGCAGTTACAGCATCACTCATCTTTAAGATATATATAGTTGAATATATTAGTAATAATGCAGTCTTTCTGACAGGCTGATAATCTGAGCCACAGGCTGCTTTCTGCATTTCTGAAAAACAACCTTTACTCCCTGTTATGTCGTCTTCTCATACTGGTCTACAGAAACATGATTAATGATTAATGACTGATTCGGGCTTCACTTCATGAGCTTTACAGACCTGCTGGTGTTCCTGTTAACAGATTCATCTTGGGTTGTCATAAACGTATTAATACCACTGTTTTGATGTCATGTCTGGCACAAGCAGCCGTGCTTTGTTTCTTGGCGGTAGACAACCTTTTCAATCCATATTCTCTGAACTGACCTTTGCAGTGATCAGTGTTGGCTTTTCTTTGTCTTCTGCCTGTGTGTGGAAATGGTGGCTGAAGCCGTAGGTGATTTTTGTCATGTAGGAACAACTGGTGTGTCCATCGTTGAAATCTTTAACACTTATTGTGTCTCCAGTTTTGTACATACAATTCATTACCTGAGCTATCTCACTTTTACTCTCGCATAATCAGTATGTTGTTTTCAGGTACTGAGCAGAGGATGGTCTTAAACTAGACTTAATACAGAATACATTATCAGTGAAATGTGCAACATTGTAGTAATTAATTTAATTCCTTTCAAAAATAATAAAAACGTAAGATAAATTTATCTAACAATTTCCAGGCCTTGTGATCTGCCCTTTGAGACATCTAGTCACAGTCACAGACGTTTGTCACAGTCTAGATTCACTCCAGTGATCTCTGTGGATGTGGATTCCCTGTACAGAATTCAGTGCTTTTACAGGATAAAGTAGATATACTGTTATTCTACTTATAGTGAATTAAAATGTAATCTGAGGGGTACTGTCAGGTCACAAACACTCTGCTCTTCCTGACGCTGATTTTGAGCTGCTTCCGATTAGTCTGCTATATATTCCTGGGAAGGCGTTACAACTTTGCTTTCTGCAAACCAGGATTCTCCCTTTTCAAGGTAAATATAACATCCTTTTTGAATGGAAATACAGAGGCTGAGTCTGTAGTAATTGGTTGTAATAAGCTTTCTCTCCCTGGTTAACTAAGTGAATTTTCCTTTGCCTCCATCTCTTCATATTGCAGACAGTGCTGGTCCTCCACTGTTGCAGGTAGCATTGGTATTCATAGAGTCATTCATCACTGTTGACAACTTGCCAGCACTTCAGCTGTACTGTTAAAGCTTTTTCGGGAAAGAAAGAATCAAATTAAATTCGGATTTTTTTTCTGCGAACAGACAAAGGAATGTCTATTTTGCTCTTGTTTCACTGAAGGTTTGCGTGTAAGAATTCTGGAAAAATGCCTAATGTGGATCAAAACAGAGACCTAATCCTGCCCCCCTAATGCATATGTATGATTAACTATTATTTAAACATAAAAATATTCTGAACTCGATACATGAGCTGGTTTGTTTGTTTGTTTTCTCTTAGACAGTAAGCAATCAAACATGTATGCCATGCGTGGTAGCTTGCTCCTGCCGAGAAATGTGTGTGTCCTGGTTTTCATTCTAGCTGAGCTCCTATTTACAAACACCAGAATTTGCCTGATTACACCTTAAATCAGGGGTTCCCAAAGTGCAGCCCGGGAGCCAAATGCAGCCCTCGAGGATGTTTGGTGCGGCCCCCTAAAGCCAACCTTCAACCACCCCTTTTTCTGAAGCTTTTTTATATTTTTACACTTAATGACAATTTTCTGTTACAAATTGCACATGTAATTTGGGGGAAAGCAATAAAACAATTAAAGTTAATAAATGTTCCCTGACAGAAATGTATAGCAAATCAAATTGGTGGTTCATTTTGTACTGCGGCCCCCCCATCCAATGCAACCTCTGGGAATCGGCCCTCCATCACCAGACACTGGGAACCCCTGCCTTGAATTGATGTTGGTGATCAAACATTTTAAAATATTGTTAGGAAAAAAAATAAAGCTCAATTTAAGCTGATTATTAATATAAATAAAATTGAGCTTATCTGGAACATCAGCTTTATTATTATTAGTAGTAGTAGTAGGAAAGTGTCGACTACAAAGCACAACATAAAACTGAATAAACACAATATGCATATTAATACAATTTCAAGTGGCCACTGAATTGCTGAAGGCATGCATGAAGACACAGACACACGCATGCACACACACACACATACATACACGCACACGCATGCACACACACACACACATACACACACACACACATACATACACACACACGCATGCACACACACATATACACACACACACACATATACGCATGCACACACATACACACACACACACACACACACACACGCATGCACACACATACACAGACACACACACACACACACACACACATACACACAGAGACACACACACATACACACAGAGACAAACACACACACGCATGCATGCACACACACACACGCATGCACACACACACACACACACACACACACACGCTTTATTGCACATCCCGCCCGTGTTTTGCTCCTCGTGGGGGTGGCGCCGATCCCGGAGCTGCGCGCGCAGCCTGTCACCGGATCAGCCGCGCGCCTCCGGACCGAGCTCGAGCCAGCCCGGCGCCGCCGACACCGCGACTCAACCGGCCGTCCGTCTCCGCCGCCTCTCGGGCTCACAGGCTCACACCGCCGGGGCGGGACACACGGCCCGCCGGCCACGTCTGAACAGGACCGCACGATTGAGCGATGCTGGATGCGCTGCTTGACCAGGAGCAGAACCGCCCCGCTGCGCCGGCGATGCCTGGCTTCTAGGTGCACCTCCGCCCGGGCAGTAGCGCATTGTCCTGGTTCCGGACTCAGACACCGCGGAGGTAAGGCCCGTTCCCGGTACCGTGCGGAAAGCGCCGCGGTGTCGTGCGGCTGTGGACCCGTGTTGTGTCAGATCAGGGCTGTCGGGATGTGCGGAGACTGTGTGATTGTCACAGCCGCGTCTGTAAAATGGACAGTAAAGACAAACACGACGACCGGGACCGTGGCGGCCCAGGAGACGCGCTCAGGCTGCTGCCCGGCCGCCTGCGAGGGAGCCGGGATTATGCGCTCAGTGCCGGCGTCGCTGGCACAGGTGCGCTGGTTCTGTGTTTAAGGAGGACGCGCCGTTAAAGCGATGTGTCAGTGCAGTATTTATATATGCATACTACATATGTGTGTGTGTGGTTATTATGTACACACGCACATGTATGTATGTATGTATGTATGTATGTATGTGTGTGTGTGTGTTCTTGGAATGTACCATCATAACCCGGTGGCAGCAGCTCGGTTGTTTTAAAGCCCGGTATGGATGGAGGTCCGCGGAGGCGCTGCTGAAACTGCACACCGGGCTGCGCTCCCGGGCGGCCGTGTTTCCAAACAGCGCCGTGTTGAGCTGTAACGGTAGAGCTCCCCTGGGCAGCGCGGAGAGGCGCATGGACGGCCGTGTAAAAGATCTGCAAGATCATTAATAATAACACTGTATAATAAGACGAGCGTTGTGGCGTCTCTAAAAGCTTGACAGTTGAGCCCTTTGACATATGAAATGTCAGCCGTGTGTGTGTGGATGGTGCCCGGGCTGCGCTGGCACAGGCGCCCCTCCGCTTCATTGTCACGCAGTGTAACGCACACAGCCTGTGCAAAACGCCGGGCTGTATATAACCTATTGTGTGCGCAAACATTAATGTATATAAGCCTCTGACGGCACCACCGTCTCTGCTGGTTTTGTGGAGAGATGATTACCAACCACCCCCTCCCTGTGCCATCTATCTTCTGCGAGCACTTTGTGTGGCTTCTGCATCCTCTCAAACCCAGTTTGGCTGACGACCAATTTCCCACTTCCAGGGGCAATTTATTTTCTTCGTATTTTTTTTTTGTAATACTTTGAACTTGGGATTGGTTTGTTACATACAACCCAAATCAGAGCCATTTCAGCAGAGACTGGAGGGACTGGTTACAGGGATGGTAAAATATTGGTTCTTGTGTTATTATAGTATGTCATGATCTGGAGCTTGAATAACTACCTTTACAATTAGAAAACATTGTTAATTACTATATTTTTTGTATAATAATAATAATAAATAATGGAAACAATATGAGATAATTTTAAAATGATGGAAGATGAAAAACACATTTTCTTTTTTATTCACCCAGTGAGAGCAGTATACAGCCGTACAAGCTATATACCATCTCTTCAGACCTTCTCTCTTGGCTTCACTTGCAGTAGATTTGGCAGTGAGGTGGCGTGTATACCTTTCTTAAGTTGAAGACAACAACATGAGTGAACACAACTACATACGCAGAAGACTCAATAATAGACGAGCTGCTTTGCTTTCGGACAGAACAAATCACCTATTCTTCTTTAATGTGGCCCTTGCTCTGAAGGACTTTCCTCATGGTGGAGCATTAGAGTAAACAAAATCATGAATGCATGTACTGTTCAGTTTCTGTGTGTCCTTAAAAAGCCACAGCTATTCTGACAAGCAGTTATTAAGATCGACACATTCGTGTTTTTGATTCTGTTTCGGAAAGAAAAAGGGGCGTTTGTTGCCTATGATACACCCCCCTCTGATACATGGCAAATATAAAATATTTACAGCGCTGCAGAATATGTTAACAATTCATCAAACATCCCTGATTGCACTTTAGCTTCACCCAGAAGGTTAAGTGGTGCATGGTTTATTGTTTTCCACATGCTTTTTACTTGCTCTCAGCATGGTTTAACTGAGCTTAATCAATAAGACAGTACTTCATCCACACGGTTTGTGCACATTTTAGCACATCACCATATGCATGTAAAAAAAGAACAGCAAAAGTAATTTACTGCTCGTAAAAGCGTACATTTTTTGGCACTCTCCCTAGACACGAGAACATTGCCTTACAGGGTTTAAGGGTGATGTTTACTCAGAATTTGCTCGTGTGACAGGTGAGATTCATAGGTTACACTGTCAAAATGAGCAAATTCATCACACATTGTTTCACGCCCAGGAATGTTCTTTTCTCTTTCTTTCAGATTGATAATACTTTCAGGCAATGTTTCACTTTGAACAAAAAATTAACAAAAATAAATGTTTCTAACTTAAAAAGAGGTTGAGAGTTTTTGATAGGGAATCAATTATTTGTATTTAAAAATTGCAAGTTTATTAAATGAATCTATGTATTTACATTTTGTAGTTAACAAAAATATTCTTGAGTTTCATCAATATTAACATACACAGAACATGTGTATAAATATTTAGGATTATGTCTACATAATCCATAATTTGTAAGATGCTTTAAAAAAATCAACATCACAGTGCTGTGTTGCTGTGCATAGTTTTTGTGTTGCAGTATTTTTGGGGGTTCCACACCATATAATTAATCTTAAAGCACAACAAATAGGAGCACTTGACAAACAGGAGAAAGACCAGGTTTATGTATCCCTACAGAACTTCATTAAAATGACTGGCAATAAAGCAGCAGCCATTAAGACCCCATAATTGCTGATTATGGTAATATGCACAGAAATCATTCAAACTGACTTCACTGACCTTGCAATTATAGTGAACCCTTTACCATCTGGACATCAGACATTAATTTACTCGCCCTCTTTTAACGAGTGTGCAGGAGATGGACTTACACTGTTTCTTGGGAGTGACAACATGGGATTCTTAATCACGCTAGACGACTTTGTTCAGACATCAAAACAACAATACAGTTGCGCCAAAGCTTTTATGGCATACATTTGGTGCAGCTATCTTGTATAACGAAAATTGATTTATGTTTCCAAGTAGAAATTAAAGTAATGAGAAAATTGTCTGTTAGGCATAAGTTGAGAGCAAATGCCTGGCTAGGCTCTGTGTGGAAAGACAATGACAGACAATGCTTTGAAGCAGCGTTCATTAAGCTGGGGTCTCTTCCCCCTTGGGCTTACAGGGCTCAGAAAACAGGCCCCCGAGAAGGTCACTGCAATCTAGGGCTTTCCTTTCATTACCCAAGCGCCTGCTTGAACAGCGAATGTCAAGTCACAGTCGAGGAAGCATTTCTGGATTCAAATATGAGTCTTCAAATGTTTATGCTTTGTTGTGCATTTAAATAGCCTGCTTGTTTATTTTGAGTGAGAGGGTTCCTACGATACACAGATGACTGAAAATAGGGTTATTACATCAAAAGGGATGTGGAATGTGCTGTACAGCTACCTGGCAGGTTTTCCCCCTGTAATTATTCTGTAAACCATCTGATGTGAAGGCTGGTTGCAGTCCTCGCTTTGCGAACGTTTATCTCTCTCTGGACCCTTGTCAAATTGGGCTTCTGAGCTGTAGACATGGTATCTGCGGTAGCTTGTGGATCAGGATTTAAATTGTGTCTCAGTACATTTGTGTGTCCACTTTGAACAGCTTCGTCCCTAATGCCAGTTTGGTTTGGAAATGCATGCACATGGAAAACTCCCAGCATTGATTTTGTGGATTTGTGTAAACCGTGACAGCTTTGTTAGGTGTCTCAAGATTAATCGAAACACACAGTCAGACAGTGTGTTGACCTCAAACCACAGCCTCATAAGGTTAGCCTCCTTATTAGTGTTCTTTACATGTTGTGTGCTTCTTTTTTAGCAATCACATTGATTTATTGCTTTAACCACTACTGTACTGTGTAATAGCTCATGCAATCCGCATACATACATATCTGAGTGTAGTAAATCGTGCGGATGTGTTTGTATGCAGTGCTGGATTTGATTTGATTTGATTTGTATAGTAGCAATGATTAAGCCTCTAGTCCTAATATTGCATACACCTACTCTACACTGGTTTTCAATTATAGTTTATATTTTGTTGTTGTTGTGGTTGAAATCTGTGAAGTGCTCTTGCTGTTGTAATCTGGAGTCATTTATTGAAGTACTCTGGAGGTAAAGAATACTGCTAGGTGTGTAGCCTGGAATTAGCCAGCTAGAATAGTGCTCTGATGGTCCTGCAAACCCCAGGAGGTTTTCAACAGAGATAGGCCATAAGTGATGCACAGCATTCCCTAAATTTGACCCATGGCTGCATATAGAATCACAAATGGATTGTCCAGCTTTTTCTTACAGAGCGAAAACTTACTCTTATTAAGCATTAAGAATCTTTTAAATTTTAAAATGTGGCTTAAAACTTTAACTGGAAATACTTCTAGCCTGAGACAGTAAATGCGCAGCACATTTTGCACTTTATCAAGACCCAGCCTGTGGAGATCGCCTGTGTTCAGGAGTTCAGCAATGTCCTCAAATATGGCTTTAAGGTTAGGAAGAGGATCAGGCTATGGGACAAGATTGATGGATGCTCACTGACTTTCTTTTTGTCCCTCCATCACTTGTGGGTTCCAGCTGTTGGTGACACATACAAATTCAAACTGGGAAAGAAGAGAAAAAAAATATGAAGAAAATTATATTGGAGTTGACAATAAATTCAAACACAAATCTCCAACCAAATGATTGTTTCCAGGAGAACAAAATTGCAGCTGCAGAGTTGCTGAAACCCCCCCCCCCCTCTGCAAAAGAGACCGTATAGTTCTGAGAAAATAACGACTGGAAAAATGGAAAAAACATTACAGAAAAAGCCAAGATTTATACTTAATGAAGCCTTAAATATAGTGGAACAGTTAAGACAAGAAGTAAGAAGACTGTTTTGATTTGCTGTCCTTTTAGGTTTATTGTAGAGTCTCTTTGTTCGTCAGTTCTACATAAAATCTATTTAGACAGAGGAACATCCCAGTGAACTTCCCACTGACATTGCTCATTCCCAGGGCTGTTGCCTTTGGCACAAAACTGTACTGTAACATAGATTACACACAATGACAATCGCTCAGTTCTGGCATTCGCTCTAAATTCTTCTTTAAATGATTTTAGGTGCTGTTATATCATCTCCAGCTGTTAAAGACGGGTAAAACACTTTGCATATTACCAATGTGCACAACAAATGTTTTCCTTGTGAAAACAAGGTTTCGTCCGCCTAGACTCCTGCAGAAAGATGAAGGGAAAGTGAGCAGCTTGATAAAAATATGGAAACCATTAATGTGGAGGGTGAGGAATTCTGTCTGGGATTTCAGGTTGGTATGCTGGCAAAAACATTGCCCGTCCTGCCTCCTGTAATCAGAGCGTAGCTCTCAGGGCTCCGACTTCTCACTGGGAAAATCACAGCAGAAGCGGCGCAGGCATTTACATCCTCAAATTAATCCTGGTGTTTGAAAATACACATTAATTAACAAAGAAAGAAAGAAAGAAATACTAACTGAGATGTCTGCCTTATTTCAGCCAGTTTCTGTAAGCTCAAAGACAAGATTGTGCTTCAGTACTGTATCTAAATGAATCCTGATCGCTCTGATAGCGGTTTATAAATCAGACCTTCTCTGAGTGTCCCACTGGGCTGCTTTATGAATAATAAGATTCTTCTGTGTCAATGTGTCCTCTGATTTATTTACATGCAGACTGGAATTCTCAGTCCCGCTTGCTACCACAGGAGACCTGGAACAGATAAGCACCATGGGACTATACCATAGAGTGGCAGTGAATGATCTTAGGAAACAGACCTCCTTACATTGTTGAGAGAGAGATTTAAACCTTCAGATGGTGGCAGTGTGATTTGCACTGACTTGTTGATACTACACGGCACATGTTCTATTCCCAAAAGAAAGCCTGCTTTATACTGTACAGATAATGAGTTAGGTGATCAAGTTTGAGTAAGTGGTTCTCACAAGATGTCCCTAATATGGTGCTACTTTTTTAATTATTTACATTTACGCTATTGAGCGATTCTGTACTGATCATCTCTGCACTGTTTGTTGTCTGGAAAAATATCGAAAGTGGGTAGTGCCACATCTCAAAGACTGCGTCCGAGTTCTTGCGATACGGACCTGCCTTCTAATCAGAGAAATATGCATCACTGTGTGTCACATGGTCATGTATTTGATGTGAGGCCAGAGAAATCCAATGAGACCATTAGGCTTCCTACAAATCAATTTTCCACTGATAAGATCAACGAGCAGCTGACAGTACCCAGACACAAGGTGGTCTGGGCGGGGGCTGGTCATAGAAGGGAACTGGCAGGAGCTGGACGTCACATGACTGTCTGAGGTCCTAATCGGTTCTTTTAGTGCCGAGGAAGCAGTCCTGGTGTTCTGGTGGAAACAGCCGGGTTGGGAGCTGTGTGTTTGTTGGCCAGACGTGAGCACACTACAGTTGGATAGCTCCCTCTTCATCTATTCCTGATCCTATTTTATTAATGAGTGTTTTGGTCAGCTGCTCAACTCACATGATTTAAAAATAAAAAAGGAAAGCATAGCAGCCAGGCATGAAGCATGAATGGTACGTCAAACTAGAGAGCAGGATTGTGAACTTGTGAAGGTTAAGCCAGCTTAGCAAGAGGTTAAGTAGGTATGAACTGAGGAGGGCCAGAGTATTATGAAATCCTCTTGTCAGCTTGAGGTTTAAACAGGGTTTTGTTCAATCAACAGCATGTTTTAACCATATACAGCTGGTTTTGAGTGTGAATATATATATAGATAGATAGATGATTATATATATATATATATATATATACAGTGAGGGAAAAAAGTATTTGATCCCCTGCTGATTTTGTACATTTGCCCAATGACAAAGAAATGATCAGTCTATAATTTTAATGGTAGGTGTATTTTAACAGTGAGAGACAGAATAACAACAAAAAAATCCAGAAAAACGCATTTCAAAAAAGTTATAAATTGATTTGCATGTTAATGAGGGAAATAAGTATTTGACCCCTTCGACTTAGTACTTGGTGGCAAAACCCTTGTTGGCAATCACAGAGGTCAGACGTTTCTTGTAGTTGGCCACCAGGTTTGCACACATCTCAGGAGGGATTTTGTCCCACTCCTCTTTGCAGATCCTCTCCAAGTCATTAAGGTTTCGAGGCTGACGTTTGGCAACTCGAACCTTCAGCTCCCTCCACAGATTTTCTATGGGATTAAGGTCTGGAGACTAGCTAGGCCACTCCAGGACCTTAATGTGCTTCTTCTTGAGCCACTCCTTTGTTGCCTTGGCTGTGTGTTTTGGGTCATTGTCATGCTGGAATACCCATCCACGACCCATTTTCAATGCCCTGGCTGAGGGAAGGAGGTTCTCACCCAAGATTTGACGGTACATGGCCCCGTCCATTGTCCCTTTGATGCGGTGCAGTTGTCCTGTCCCCTTAGCAGAAAAACACCCCCAAAGCATGTTTCCACCTCCATGTTTGACGGTGGGGATGGTGTTCTTGGGGTCATTCCTCCTCCTCCAAACACGGCGAGTTGAGTTGATGCCAAAGAGCTTGATTTTGGTCTCATCTGACCACAACACTTTCACCCAGTTCTCCCCTGAATCATTCAGATGTTCATTGGCAAACTTCATGTACATGTACATGTGCTTTCTTGAGCAGGGGGACCTTGGGGGACGTTACCTGTATAAAAGACACCTGGGAGCCAGAAATCTTCCTGATTGATAGGGGATCAAATACTTATTTCCCTCATTAACATGCAAATCAATTTATAACTTTTTTGAAATGCGTCTTTCTGGATTTTTTTGTTGTTATTCTGTCTCTCACTGTTAAAATACACCTACCATTAAAATTATAGACTGATCATTTCTTTGTCAGTGGGCAAACGTACAAAATCAGCAGGGGATCAAATACTTTTTTCCCTCACTGTATATATATATGAGAGAGAGAGAGAGTTAGATCATAATTATAATATAATATACAAGAAGACCTCCTGGGAGACATTTGCAGGAAGAAGTAGACGTGGGATACGTACAGCCAACGAGTGACATTTGGGGATGAATCGTGGAGAGGGGAACCTTCACCCAGCAGATGAGTGATACCTGCCGAGGATAGTTGTGATGAAACTGAGATAAATGATAGATAGATCATGTAGAATAATTCATTCATACACAAAATCGGAAGATAGCCCCGCTGTTTCCCTTAGCTGTAGTGAGCTGCTGGCACAAAATGGCCGCCACATGCCACCCCAGATGGTGCTGCACTGCAGTGGGGGCTGAAATGTGACCCTCCTGCTGGTGAAGCATGCTGGGATCCGTTGGGATAAAAACAATACAGTATAAATGCAAAAAATTGAATTATTGTTGTTGTTCATATTGCTAATTGCGTATGTTTTTTAAACCAGTCAAGCAGTATATTCAATATAATGTTGTTTTTGGCAACTTAACCTATTTTTGAGGTTGTTTTTTCCTGAAGAGCATTTCCTTTCTTGTAATGTCTAGCTTTGATACCTTTTAACATTCAATTCTATGCCCTGTTGTCATTGTGTTGTGGTAAGTGAGCGTGGGTATTTTTAAGTGTTGTGGTAAAATTAAAATACTGACAGCTGAATAGACTGCCTGGTGCTGTGAACTATACTGACGTGCTTTGGAGAAAAGTGTGATTTGACGGGTTACATTTTACTCGCTTGTTCTTGCAGAGTGGCATTTTAGTTGTTGTCAGTGAACTGCATTTTTACAGTGCTTTGATGGGAAACAATGGCAGTTTGATTGAAGTGCTCTAAGAGTATGCTACAGAGAGGCAGGCAGTCCATATTATGTAGGGATGGAGGGTGGGGGGGTGCTTGTAGGATGACATCCGAACGTGTGTCGGTGTTGTGATCTAATTCTTCATTAATTCCAAGTGAATAGACACCTTCCACTCGCAAACTAAAAATACTGTCTGCTGGGCTGCAGCCAGGGAAAAGTACAATGGATATGTGCTATAAATACACACGTCTTTATTGCATTTTCCAATAATGTGTGTAAACGCTCTTGGGAAACGCTCTCCCAAGGCCCCATGTTCAAGACCAAGCACAAAGATTTGCCATTCATCTACACACACAAAAACACAAAACAAACAAAATCAATCACAGCTGGCAGTTTTGGCAGAAGTGTGTCGGAGAACAATAAAAAATGTTAAAAAAAAAAAAAAAAAAAGCAAGCTCGCATACTGCTTTCCAGGTCTTGCTGGTACAAAAGCATGCCAGATGGATGCCATTATGTAAAAAAATAAAAATGGCGTAGTAAAAAATCTTTAGTGCTTGTGGTAGATGACATTCCTTTTGGATACTGAGGTGGCATATCTGACAGGGCTGTTGGGCTGAGTATTAAGCTCATAATTGGCAGCAATTAAAGGTATTTTGCCTCCCAGCCCCCCACCCCTACCTACAATGCAGCAATGTGTAGTGTACAAGTCCCTCTCTCATTTCCACATACGCCTCCGTGTGCTGCGCATTGATTCGCTCGGTTACTCTGCAGTGCAGGACGGTACGGTTCGCTCTGCCCTCGCCGCGGCCCAGCACTGTCCATGCGAGCGCCGGCAGACTCCTCTTAAACCCCAGGGCTTATGACAGAATGGCAGCCATTGCCCAGTCTACTGTAAAAGCAACTGAGCAGCGCCGCAGCTCTGGCCTGAGAGCGCACTGCCTGCTCCGACTGCCCTGCAGCAGGAGAGAGAGAGAGAGAGAGAGAGAGAGAGAGAGAGAGAGAGAGAGAGAGAGAGAGAGAGAGAGAGAGAGAGAGAGAGAGAGAGAGAGAGAGAGAGAGAGAGAGAGAGAGAGAGAGAGAGAGAGAGAGACGGACACCTCAGGTACAAAATGGCCGCTGCTACCAAGTCCAAGGAGACATGCTGCCATAACAAAGGTGACTGGACCCCTTTCATGAACGCCAGAGTTTGAGCAGAAATAGTTCCCCAGATTGATGTTAAACCCTGTAAGGTTTGTTTATCAACCAGTAACGACACCGGCTCAACTTGCCTTAACATCAGATGGGCTTCATGTTTTCTCTCGGTGGTCTCTATTCCCGTTGTGCTCCTGCCTACAGGTTCTGATCATGAACCTGAAATCAACTGAAATCTCCAAGATGATCATGACACAGTCTATGACAGATGAACAATTTTTACTGTTCACTCCATCCTTGATTGCAAGACAGAATCATGTCTCCGCCCAGCGTTTCTCCTGAATATTCCTGCATCAGTGCGATCACTATGATCAGACACCCTGTTTCTGAAGGCTGTTTAACATATCACTAAACTAGCACTCTACATTTGGTCTAAACAACGACTACTGAAACACAAATACAGACTGTTCTGTTTAGTCTAATTTATGTGGGTTTCAGCTCATTGGTCAAAGAAAGATCAACACAGATGCACTTGTGTTGAATTTTGCAGGAATTGCAGAACTGGACAACGCTATCTGTAACACGTGACTAAAGAAACCCAACATGTACTTTATTTCAGTCTGAATGCATCGTGTCAGAAGCAGTGCATACAAAAATAACTGCTTTTCCCATTTGGGATTATAATTTACTACAATTTTTTATGGAATGTTTATTTCAGAGCTGTTGGCTGGCTATGTAATATGTTTTAAACTAATAAAAAATGGATTCATGTTGCTTGTATCATTAAAAGCCCATTTTAATTTTCCAGAGATTTAAACAATACGAATTTTAAGTTCTCCTTCAATAGTACGGCATTTGCCTGTTTTGGCTTGGAAACTGCACAACAGGACTTTGTTTTAGAGGAGAAGAATAGGGCTGGTCACTGTTATAAGTCTCTGTAGGATGAAATGATAATAATGCTATCTCAGCTTGTCCTGAAGTGTTACCTTGCAGTCAGTGTTGTTACTTGATATTTTCATTTTCATTTCTAAAAGTAGCTTTTGGTAACTTGGAGTGATACAGATTTGCCATACTTGGCTATTAACTCAATTTGAGTGTAGGTGAGGGTATAAAGTGATCACAGATGCATTACGCCTGACTATTTGTGCAGTTTTCTGGTGTTTCATGTCTTCTTTTGATTGCTACATAAATCTTGTTAATTAATTTTAAAAGTTATTAATTGAACCACACTGTTTATTACAATGTGCTGCTCTGAAACAAACTGGTAGCACAATATTCCAACGCCCACAGAGAAAACTTTGCTATTGGTATTCAGAAGGTGGTTTACTGGTTTAGACTGCATTTGAAGAATAATTGTGTGATTTGTGTATATATTATTTTTGGGAAGTCAATTCATTATTATTATTAAAATTTCATTGACAATAGCCTTGATAGAGACATTAAGTAACAACAGGAAGACAGGGAAGCAAGAGAAAATGTTACTATAGTATTATATTCCATCCCATTTCATTTTCCTAGAAGTAGATTAATTTAAAACGGATCTGAGTAATGTTATAAACATGAAATGATAAGCAACAAAATTCTACAATCAAATAAAGATGAATCTCTCTGTCCTTTAAATTCTGTTTTCTGTTTAAGATGTATTGGTGTTTCATTATTGTCAGTAATAAATGTGTTTTAAATTTCAAATAAATAAATGTAATGCTTCTTTAAATACTGTCTTTGAACACAGATTACTTAAAATGAAGAAGAAAAAATAGGTCATCCCCTTGCATTGTGTTTGTAAGAAACGCAAATTAAATACTTCCTTAAAGCAAATACATATGACTTATTACCCATGGCTTAACCTCTCCGACTGAACCGAAAACAGGGAAGAGAGACTTTGACGTGAATGAGATGTGAAAACGTCCAGCCCGGCGCTCTGATGACAGCAATCAGAGGGAACCAGCCCAGCTTAAGTTGAGCCCTTTAATTTTTATCAATTTTCCACTTCTCCTTGGCAACGGGGCCTAAATCCGGGAAGCGTTTCCATGGGGATGGCGACGGGGTTTTGAAGTGACGGAGCCGCTGACGATGGCTAATTTAGGAGTCTCCTGCCTCTTTCCCTCGTTCCTCTGAGCCTGAGTACACCACGGCACCCTCAGCCCCCCAGACAACAGAACAAACTATTTTGAATCACTGCTGATAATTGCAGATGTATAACCTGAAAAAAACTCCGTCCTCGGTACTGGTTTGAAGTATCCATGAGTTCACAGTCAGTGGTGCCTGACAAAGCATTCACAGGACAAAACACAGGTACCACCACCAGCAGCAGCCAGCCCAAGATAGCCCAGGCCAAATTTAACAAAGGCCTGTGAAAATACGCTTCACACAGAGCCACCGGCACACTGTCCTCTGAACTGCCGCTGACGTTGACCACATCTGAAGTAGCCACAGGAGGTTGTTTTGATGCTGGCTGTGGCATCAGAGCACTGCACTGTATGCCTACTTTATATTCCTGTAATTGAGAACAATGGCTAATAGTGGGATTATACTGAATGGGGTTTGTGTGTCAGCAAGTGGCTCAGCACATGAACACAACAGAGCATTCCAGAAATACCTGCGTCTGTATGTTATTGACCCTGTTTAGGTGAGCTATTTTTATACATTTATTTTAAACCTGTGCCCAGGTGTTTCTTTCCTCCAGTCCTCTGAAATGTAGAACTACCTTTGTGACACGTAATCATTTTAGTGACAATGCTTCCTTTTCTATTTCACAGGCTTTCTGGAGTATATGCTGTAATTTGTGTCGCGTTAATGCACAATACTTAATTTGGCACTCCTCTTTATAATTGCTTGGATACATTTGGCCCCTCTTTGCAATGTTACCTAATGTGCAGCAACCAAGACCAACTAAAGTAATTAATGGTAACGGGAGAGGCCTAAAACAGTATTAACTGAGTTCACAGAAATAGCCTACGTCTTTCCAGGCTGCTGAAATGTTGAGGGAAAAAAAATATTTGGAGAGAAACTGTTAGCAATAAGTGCTTGCGATGTTGTGCTCCGTGTTGGCAGCTGCACAGGAAGTATAGATATCCATAGCTGGCTCGAGTCACTGTGGAGCTGTGGGATTCATTTTAGTTTTGTTTTTTTGTAACAATTACTTGCGGCTCACCATTCTCTCACTGATGGGTCGATAGCTTGGTTTGATTACACGTATTGGACTATATAGCCAGTATCTGTCATGGTTTGGTAACTATATGCATATAGAGTTACTTTCATTTGCAGAAACAGATACTTTCTAGTGAACAGTTAGTGATGTTGCTCACCGATCTCCTCCTCCTCCTCGGAATAGAGAGTGATGGAAAATAGGAGAGACCGCCTGAAAACAATGGCGATGATGAGAGATGCAATCGGTGTGGCGTCAGTGCGTTTGGCCTTGTGCTGCTGCTGTGCTTTCAGTTTTATTAGGAGATCTCTGCCAAAACAATTATTTACCTGCTGCCAGAGCTCCCATTAATAAGGACTATACTGGGTTTGGAAAACATCACATGGCTTCGGCAGCAGTGTATTGATTTTAAAAAGCTTGTTCTAAATGCCAGCTGATATCATGTGTAGTGTTTTACCTGTGAAACAATGTAGCTCTTGCATTGTTGATTGCCAAGTTTATTCATGAGCCCTCTAATGCATTCTTGATTAATGCTCTTCAATTCACCCAGCCTCCTTCTGAGTAAATATTTCTATGGGCTCGGGGATGATTTATTGTCAATTACAAGCGATCCTAGAGCAGACCTGTGATGAGCTGAGGGCAATCAGCAGTGACCTCCAGTAGACTGATGACTGGAGGCTAGAAATACATTTGCAACCTTCAGCAAGTCATCATTCTCTCTTGTGGCACATTGCATATGCCTCCTTAAGACATGCAGCCGAAAACTGCAGCAAAGCATTATAATTCATGAGTGTCTCGCTGTAAATCACAGAATAGGACCACGAGGTAGTGAATTTCAGTGTAGGTTTGTTTGGGCTTGTCTCGTGGGTCCAGATTTCTGAGGCATCTAAACCAAGTGAATGATGATGAACACAAACCGGGGAGATGTTCATAACTTCTAATTAAAAATAAGGAGTCGAGAAAGTGGGTTTAGATCACCCTTCGATGTCGGGTTAACTTTAGTGGTTTGTGGCAGCAACCGTTGTTCCTTACTTCGGATTACTGCCATCTCCTTCGGTGCATCACAGCGACACCACCGCGCGGCTTTTCCTGATCCTTTTCTGCCTTTCTTCCAGGTCCCACCTACAGCCCCTAGAGAGACACCCAGAGATCATGAGCGCTCTGGTCGTCAGGACCTGAAGCGGATTGGCGAAAACACAGAGAGTCCCGGGAGGAAGTGACGCGGACCCTCCGCCCGATGGAGGACCTGTACAAGGACACCCAGCCCGGCCTGCCTGTGGACATGGGCAGCCCTCAGAGCGCGGTGAGCAGCACCGGGGGGGGGGCGGGAGGAGGAAGTGGTAAGATGGAGAACGGCATGACCCAGCTCATCACGGCCGAGGCCTGGAACATTAATCCCAGTGGGCTGATGAAGAAGGCCCTGTCCCCGCTGGTGGCTGTCCCCGCGCCCCCCATGGTCTCTCCCCCCACAGAGTCTCCTGGGGGGGTGGCCCTCAAAGTGGCGGCCACTGTTCTCCAGCCCATCTGCCTCGGGGACAGTCCGGTAGTGCTGCCCATTCACCTGCAGGTGGCGGGCAGTGCCACCCCACAGATGAACACCACAGGCAACACCCCCTACGTCATGACCAGCCAAGGCCCCGTCCCTCTGCCCCTCATCCTGGAGCAGCAGGTGTTCCAGCACCTGAACTCGCCCATGTTGTCGCAAGGCACCGCTTGCCCTGGCATCTCTCTGCAAAACAACGTGCTGTGTCAGAACTCCTCTCTCTCGTTCGGTCAGCCCCCGCCCCTGGATCAGAAGCCTTCTGGCCCAGCGCAGGAGCCTGGCATCCTGCCTCTGCTCCAGACCCCAGGGTTTTCCGCCATCCTACAGGATCTGTTCCCATCCCAGAACAACCTGAACTCGTCTCCCTGCCACTCTGCTGCATCGGCACCGACAGACCCCTTCTCCTCAAACTTCTTCCCACCGCCACCCCCCGGCCAGGCCTACAGTTCCCCTCTGTCTCCCTTGGTCCCCCCAGCCACCTTGCTGGTGCCCTACCCTGTCATCGTCCCCCTTCCAGTGCCTCTGCCAATCCCAATCCCAGTCCCCATCCCCATCCCACAAAACGCCGACTCTAAAGGGTTCACAGATCCACCCAAACCAGCGTGCACTTTGAGCAAAGCCACCCAAACAGTCGCCAAGGGGGCCCCGAGTCCTGTGCAGTTTCAGAGCCGGGACTTATCCTTGTACAGTTCCCATATAGCCTACCAGGTCTCGTCGCCCAGTGATGGAGAAGCTCTGGACCTCTCTATGAAATCCCTGCCTGTCCAAACCAAACAGGAAGTCCCTTTCCAACAAGACAGTGTCCTCGATTTGTCTGTGACCAGCGTGAGGAAACAGTGCATCCAAACTGTCATTTTGGAGACCAGCAAGGACTCTGCCAGGGACGCGTTAGAGCGCCAGACCCGCCCCGGCGAAGACTCAGCCAGTGCCGCCTTATCTTTAGAGGTCTTGCGCCCAGCGGAGGGCTCACAGAAACTGGACTCCAAGATGCTGAACGGCCTGGCGTCCCTGGAGTTCAGCAGACAGCACAAGTGGGTGGTGGATCCGGGCAGCAACCGGCCCGGCTGCGACCCCAAGTGCAGCGGCGGAAACATTGAGATCGTCAGCACCTCCCAGACGGCCAAAGTCATCGTGTCCGTCAAGGATGCCGTCCCTGCGATCTTCTGCGGCAAGATCAAGGGTCTCTCGGGGGTGTCCACCAAAAACTTCTCCTTCAAACGGGACGGCGCCCAGGAGTCCATGCTGCAGCAGTGCTACGACAGCAAGAGCCAGGCGGAGCAGCGCGACGCCAATGACCCCCTCAAAAAGCCTCTGAAGAACAGAGGCATCAAATTAAAGAAAATGAACTCCCAGGAGATACACATCCTTCCCATTAAAAAGCAACGCTTGGCTGCGTTTTTCCCAAGGAAGTGAGGTTCCTGGTGTGGCAGAGTAGGGATGGCAGGCTTCACTTTAACAACCGGGTCTCACGGATATTACAGCACAGACAGTGGCTCCCAAAAGAATTCGTAAAAGCCCTTCTATAGCTACAGCTACAGTCATGGGACTTCAATCAGCCTCTTGCTTGCTCAGAAAGCACTTTATCACTCTCAGTAAATCAGCTACAATTATCAGTCTGTTTACCAAGGGACAGCACAAATATAGGGTGACCTTTACTGGCCACCACCAACAATATTCAGTTTTATGGGTTCATTCGTAATGATGCTTCATGCATATTCAGTCTATGAATACCATGAATATGCATCTGTTCGATCAAGCACAATAAGACTCTTCACACCCTTGCAGCCATTCTCTCCTTCACAGTACATTCATATTCATGAGGCTGACATTAACAGAGCCCAGCCCCGTTGTTAGAGTGCTGCTGACCATCCTCGATTGGCATTTTGGTGATCCTAAGCAAAAAGTAATTATATGTGATTTAGATTTTTGTGTTTTTGTTTTCTTTTGGTCTAAGGAATAAATGTCAAGTATTCTTGAATCTCTTAATTGGATTGTTTGTGTACAGCGTGTTTCAAAAATCTTCTCAAATCCACTAACAATATTCTAATGAGATCATTAAATACTAAACTATACTGGACACATTTTATACAAGAAATGCATGATTTGTTGCTGAACCACCAAAGTGTTTCTGAAGAGACTGATCTATTCAACACAACACGTGGCATCACAGGAAATCATGCCGTTTATTGATGCTCTTGTCGAACAACGCGTGTTTTGGCGAGACAAAGGCGATGTTTGTCTCAGAATGGCACCGTGTCCGTTTAAACTGTTTCTGTAAGGACACATAAGCACAACTTTAAGGTAAACAACACTATAAACAAAGACAATTACACACATCTGTTGTATAAACCTGTCTTGAAGGGCTAGTATGAAAACCAAAATGGAAAGGTTTGTTTTCAGTTGATATGAGCTGTTCATGTTATGCTGCAAACCAACCTTGGCACAGACTCCCTCCTCGCTCTGATTTCGCTGGTCTGGGAGTCGGGCCCGTGCGCAGCCGAGGAACGGTCTGTACTTTCCGTTCGCACGTTACATCCCGTTCTCAAAAACACACCACTTACCGGCCCCATTTACAGAGCTGTGTCCGAGGGCGGGGAGGCCGCGCTGTCCTGTCCCGCGGAGGCTCTGGCGCATGGAGAGCTGCCAGTGCCGTGAGGCTCGATTCTCCATATGTCTGGCACTTCAAAAGCTCCCCTCGATGAGAGAAAAGCACAGCTGCTTCTTTCTCCTCACTTCACCGGGGTCCTCCTTTTGAACCGCGAGACGAGATGAATTTCTCCATCGCATCCCTTTCCCGAAGGTTTTGAAGCACGCTGTAGTGTCAGAACACGGTTGTAGAGCATTTCCAAGTGTCTGCCATAACCCCGCAGCTTGAACTTGTTTATATAATCTGGGTATGTTTCTGTTGGTGTGTGTAAATATCATCCTGAGTTGTATGTTTTCTGCGTTACCTCAGACGTGTATTATTTAATAAGATGTATGGTACTGCTCCTCCAGCCATGCTCAGCGCCACGCGTGTGCGGGAGGGCGAGTGAGGCCATGCAACACGCAACGCTGGCGTGGTTTCCACACTGGCTGGAATGATAGTGACTGCGCCTCCTGCCCGTCCAGACCCGCTTCTCGATAGGCCGGGAGTTCGTGTCAGTGCCCAGTGTCCTCATCCTGTCCTTAGAGGGAGTGGAGACCAAGTAAATTGGTTTGAAAATAAAAAAGATAAACGGTGAAAGCAGCTCCTGAACTTGTCTGTGTGAAGCCATCCAGTGACAGGAACAAAACGATGTTGTGCATGCCTGACTCATCGTGTCCCTACCGACATCCAGCTACAGGAGACATTGTTTCCACTGTAAACATCTAGTGTCGGTTGCCAGTAATCAATCTCGGCAGATCACATTCATACGCTGTCAAATTCTGCTCCGAGTTCGTGTCGGATCAGTTTAAATACGGCACACGTTCTAGTTTCCATGCATGTTCGAAGGCGACAATAACTGAAAACACTTCAAATCGGCCAGGGTGTGAGTTACAGCTCTTGGGGAAGAAGAGAACACTATTTATGAAATTGAGAAAAGGGAATTTCAGTCTTAGACCATATCGTGTCTGTCTGTTTTCCAGAGTGTTCTTTCATAGCGCCTGTCATTGCGATTAAGGAAGTGGTCTTCAACACAGGCATGAAGGGAGCATTAGAGCAGATAATGTATCCCAATATTCGCCCAGTTTGGCAAAGACAGAACTGACGGACAATGCCGACTGAAAGCCACATGTTTATTTTAGGAAACTGCTGGGTAGGGAATATATTTGACGAGACAATTCGGCTGTGTGGCACTTGAAACTATAGACGTCATTAATATAAAATCTACAATTTCCCTCGAAGTGGCGAAGTGGCTTTATTTTCCAGTGCAGTGGCACGAGGCTTCAAGGGTCTGAATGCCAGTAAAGTCACTGTTTCCTGGTTGTGAACGAGCCTGGCGTTAAGATGGTGAAATGCCAGGGCTGTTCTTCGCCCCACACCCAAGGGGCAAGACCTGCGAGTCCAGCTCGAGGGTGGGAAAGTCGCGGCTCTCTGAAACGCAGCGATCTTACCTGAACACGAACACTGATCTGTGCCAAGTCTCTTCTGCGTCTCTGTCAAGTGTCCATGTTTGTTGGGAACGGCACAATATCCTTAGAAAGCCCTGCTAGTTCACCTTAACAGTCCTGGTCACAGCAGCGTTCGAAGGGGAAGCTTTCAGTGGGTTCAGATCAACAGTGAGGCGAGTGACGCAGAACTGGGGGGGGAATTCCAGGAGGACAGGGTGCAGTATCTTCTGACTTCTGCTCCATCTTCAGGCTCCAGTTTATTATTGCAATGATTCGATCTGATCTGCATCCCACCCCTCTCCCCCGTTTCAGAACATTTCGTACGCATCTGCATATCTGACGTGCGTCGCTCTCAGAAGGGACTGCCTCGGTGCAGAGCCAGCTCAATACATCAATACGTTTTTCACGGAGCTCTACAGCTCTGTCTTCGGTATTATAATGACTCTTTACTTTACCCCTGGGTGGCACTGCCTTTACAGTGTGTAGCTGCTTCTTATGTGTGTGCGGATGTATTTATTTATTCTATATTTGCCTGGACCGGACATGCGTGTACAGATCTGTTGGACTGACGTCGTGTGGCTGTATGTGGAGCAGGGCCCTCGTCCTGCCGTTCGACCCGTGCGTACGTGCTGTCGTTGTCTAGGCTAGAGACAGCCCTTGCTGATCGATGTCACGCGAGAGGCAGTGATTTTGTATGCATTGATATTTGGGTACTGAATGAAGATTTTATACTAATAACCACATGATGGTTCACATTTTTTTAACGATGCGCTGGGAAAAGTGACGTGAATGAAAATAAAAAAGGTTCAGCAGTCCTGTGTGTCCGCTTCATTATTTGACTTTAACTCCTCACAGCCGTGTTTCTACAGGGGACGACGGATCAAGCTGAAATGAGTTTGGGTCGATCTGAAAACCGGATAGTTGCGAAGGTTTTGGCGACTCTTTAATGACTGTACACAACAATCTTCAGAGGCGCCTCCTCTAGTGCTCTACTGTCAATAACTCGCACATCACAGAAGCCTCCTCTACAGTCTTCATGCATGTATAGACAGCGCTACTGTGAAAATGCATACAGTAAGAGATGGGGTCTGATAAGGAACAGCCACAACTGATGTCATTTGTCATTTTTATAAAAATACATAATGTAAACAAAGTATTATCATTGTATTGACAACCCTCTCAGACAAGAACATCAGCCTAGACCTATTATACAAGCATTATTCAAGTACTTGCTTTTATTAATCAAGAATGATGGTTATAAAGGATAACATACATGTTTGTGTATGTATGTGTGTGTGTGTGTGTGTGTGTGTGTGAGAGAATACATATATATATATATATATATATATATATATATATATATATATATATATATATATTAGTATGGCACAGTTAAAAAAGAAAGGAAAATCTTCATAATATGTTGAAGGGTAAACAGAATACAGTCAAATGTAGGTTTGATTACAATAAAATCCCAATCACTAAATTACATAGAAAAGTCCTGGACTAATAAACAAAAGCTACTGAAACCTGAGGAATATGAAAATAAAGCAAGGCCATTTCAGTCAAGTACTGTTAAGGAGTATCTGTCTGTGAAATAAACGCACTGAAGTATAAAAGGCAGTAAGAAACATTGTCTACAGCTTTCTCTAATGAAATGTTCCGGTCTTCTAAAATTTATTTTTTTTGTATATAGGATTAGTTTAAAATATTTATTTTCTACAAAAATGTACATTCTTGTCCCTGAAATTTATGGTTAAACCCATAAAAATGCCAAGGCTTGATAGTAATAATAACAATAATAATAATAATAATAATGATATGACCCAGAGCTGGGGATCCCTGGGGTGTCGGGCTGTGATAGTTTCATGTCTATAAGAGAGACAAGCGTCTGACGGCCCTCGAACCCCGTCTAAAAAAACAGGAAGTGGAAACTGGCTGGGAAATAAATAGCACCATCATCGCAACGGGAAGAAGAACCCACTGTGTGGACATGAAGTCTGTCCGTCCGTCCAGCGCTTTACGGCAGTGTACGACAGCTCCCATCTCGTTATAAAATAAGGGTTGTTTGAACGAGTGCAAAGTAACTCTGTCTCTCCAGCGCAGGAAGAACGGACAGCCTGACTGTAGCATGACGAGGTTTTACACACTTTAAAAAGAAAACATTAAAAACACTCTTTCAAACTGCATAGTCATCAGAGTTTGGATGTAAATATGAACGTGAGAACTGATGCTGACAGTGCAATCACATCTTTAGGAAATGTCAGTCAAAGGAGACACACCGGGACTCCCCCCCCCACTAATCTCCTGCCGCCCTTATTTCAGATCTGAACACTTTCCTTCAGCGTCTGACCCCCCAGAGTCCACGGCGCCGTATCTTCAGAAACACGTCCAGATCAGAACAATTCAGTCAGAACTTCAGAAATTGATTTAAATCAATTATTTCGGCCAAGATATAAAACAGCTTAACACCCAGTAGGCCTCTGTGGGCTGTCAGGCCCTGGGCTGCTTTTTCCGGCGACCGCAGGGCGGGGGGTTCGAGTCCTCGGTCCGCCTGCACTCTCTGAACACACAGACAGACCTCTGTCCCCCGAGGGCTTTTGAAAGAGTTTCATAAAACGATGGCAACCCTTAGTTTAGTGAAGTTTGTACCGTTTAAAAAAATGGTGAGATTTTTCTAAACCCCTCCCCCCCCCCCCAAAAAAAAAAGAAAAGAAAAAAGCGTATTCTCTTTTCCTTATTTTCTACATATATATATAAATATATATATGGGAAACTCTGGTCACATCACCTTCTTGTCACGCATACAAAGCAGTTACTGTACAAGACGTCGCCTGCCCCCTTCCTCTGAAAAACAGGTAATTCCAGTCATAGTCCTAAACTACATTAAATACAACAGGATCTCATGCCTGTTACCGTCATCTCAAGTCTGTTTACGACACAGACGCAGTGTCAGCCCTGCGACACAGAGACACCCGCCCGCCCGCCCCCTGCGCCCGTGTCCCACAGCGCCGGCCCCGGATCCAGACTGGTCACTCCGCCTCATAGCCCCCTCTCGGCCGCGGTGTGTTTTGGAGGCTGTCTGGCAAACTGGACCGCAGTGATGTATTATTAGATTGTTTGTTTCTGTTAAATAGAAATGTTAACAAAACAGTTTCATACTGTAAACAAGCACAGTTTACAAAAGGAACCAAAAAAGAAAAAGGAAGAGAAGAACACTGATTAAAAGCAGCCCCGGCACCCTGAAGGATGTCAGAATCAGGCTGAAGGGTTTCTGGCCCGGGGCTACAGCACGAACATCTACTGAAGAGTCTGTCTGGACGTCACACCATGGATATATATATATATATATATATATATATATTTATATATACGCAATGTAAACACTAGAAAGAGTTTCCTTTGGGATTCAGCTGACTGGATACTGTTCGTATGAAAAGGGTTTGTTTTGCTTGCTGATAAAAAGAGGTACTGTGGTCTCTGCGGTATATAAATAAGAGTCTCTGCCGAGAGGCGCTGCACGCGCTGACCGGGTCCAAACGGGCCCTGAGCGGCGGGCAGGACTCGTGCGATTCGTCTCCCCGGCTCCGTCTGTGCGTCTGTGGTTGTTTCGGGAGGAATCCAGACGCGAGGTGGGGTTTCCCGCGGAGCTGCCCCGCTCTGCGCCCCTCGGACCGTGGAGAGCCGGGCCAGCCGGGCCGTCAGTGCTTGCCCTGCTTGAGCCGCTCTATGTGGTAGCACAGCTTCAGCGCCGGGCCCAGTTTCAGGCCCATGTACTTCATGATCATGTCACTGCGCAGCAGCATCAAGGCCTTGCCGTCGATCTCCTGTGGAAACACCAGCACAGCACATCAGCCGCAAGAAGAAACAGTGGGACTGTTCTCATTATGACGTGGTAAAAGATAAGACCTCCAGCCCTCCCTCCCTCCATTCATTCCTGACAGCGATCACACTGCGGTCTCCCCTCAGGGCCCCGGCCAGGATGTTCTCCAGAAGCCTGTCGGAGGGAGGGCTGCTGGTGTCTAAACGGAGAGCGGCCGGCCGCGCTCTCCCACACTTCCTGTCACACTCGTGAAGGAACACAAACCAGCAGGACGGGACGCTCAACAGGCCGACACACACCACGAGAGCAACGCACAGACGAGCGGCCGCGTGTCACTCACGTGTTTCCTGAAGAGCTCGGCGTGCGGCGCGAGGGCCAGGGGGTCGGCGTCCCTCACGAACTGCATCACCTCCTCGATGGACCAGGTGGACGGGCTCTTACCGGGCACCCGGGGGGGCTCCCTGTCCGCGGCCTGCAGGTCGGGGCCCGTCGTGGAGCTGGCGGCTGAGAGACACGCACACATCACCCGTCACTCCTCCGGCAGGGCGGGGCTCGAGCACAGAGCTACACATTCACAGAGCCTGCTGTTCAACGGGAACCGAGCAGCTGAACGAGCAGCGGCTCACAGGAGCAGAGGGGACGTTCGGGACTTTCAGCTGAACTCAAGCTGATGGCTTTGAGACGAATGGAAATAACCCTCTGGAAGTGGGTTGAATCCTCTCATCGGGCAGCGCCGGGGCAGAGTGTCTGTGCGCTCGCTCTCAGTCCCCAGGGCAGCTCCTGCTCCAGCACCTGCATCCGTCAGCTCTTATGGTTTTATCTGAACGTCTTTTGCTTTGTTTCTTACACTCTGCTACGTGTCTCTTGATACACAGAGAATAAGCCGTG